>NC_137063.1:35394298-35669298 GCF_032717465.1 Coenobita brevimanus
GTCCTGGTGGTCAATGGGGCACAACCCCGGTCCTGGTGGTGACGGAGAGAGGGTCGTCGGCCGGGTATAAAGGGCGGAGGAGCCTCAATCTCCTGATGGACCGACCAGGGCACTCCCCATGATGGAAGGACAGGCCCGTCCCTTGGTTGGTACGGCTGCTGTGGAGAGCTGGTCCCGCTGGGAACAGCGGTGGAGGTGTTGCCTCGGCGAGAGGTGGACTGCGAGTGAGAATTGATCAAAGCTGGGGATGAAGCCATGATCAGGGGGTTACATGCAGTCATAGAAACTGTTTGGCACACTGGTATCATTCCTCCTGGCTGGACAAAGGGTGTGGTCACCCCTATCTGGAAAAGCAAAGGAGACCAGCGTGACTAGTAACTGCCGTAGTATTACAGGGCTCAGTGTGCCAGGCAAAGTTCTTGCTAACATTCTTCTGATGCATATCCAGGACCATTTGCTAAAGTTTCAGTGGCCAAAGCAAGCTGGATTCATGCCCAAGAAGTCTACTGTTGACCGTATCCTAGCTCTCTGTTCTTGTGGAATGTTGTCTTGAGTTTTGACAAGGTCTGCTTGCAGCCTATGTGCATCTCAGGAAAGAATTTGACTCAGTAAATCAGGAGGTACCATGGGAACTCCTGTGACTCCATGGGATCCCCACAGGGATAATCCAACTGACTGCTGGCTTGTACTCAAACACTGAGGGTGCTGTCAAGTGTGTGGGAGGTGGGGTGGAACACCTGACTTCTTCCCGGTAAGTTCTTGTGTAAGACAGGGATGTGTCCTTGCTCCCACCCTTTTCAACACATGTATGGATTGGATACTGGACCGGGCTGTGAGTCAAAGTCACTGTGGGGTATCAACAGGCAATTTCAGGGTTACCAACCTTGACTTTGCTGATGATGCAGTCATCCTAGCGGAGTTGCTGGAGACACTACTGAGTGCCCTCAAGGAATTTCACAAGAATGCGTAGCCATTGGGATTAAAGGTCTCTTGTGCCAAGACCAAGGTCCAGGCATTTGGTGGCTAGTTGGATGAAGCAGTTCAGTCTGTCCAAGCATGTGGTGGGGATATAGAAGTCTTGGAAAGATTCACTTATCTTGGTAGTGTGATCCATGACAATGGTTGATCAGACAGTGAGATCTCTCATCGTATTGGTCTGGCTTACAGGGTTATGAATTCACTCAATTCAGGTATGTGGCACTGTCATTATTTGTATAGAACAAAAAAAGTTGGCATCTTCAAGGTGCTGGCACTCCCTGTCATATTTTATAGCTGTAAGAAATGGACACTAAACAGCAACTTGAAGAGGCGAATTGACTCCTTTGGTAATAATTGTCTTAGCGGGATCATGAGATATCGCTGGTACAACCGGATACGTAACAAGCGACTACTCTGTGAGACTGAATCGAGGCCTATTACCCACATAATACATCAATGCTAACTCCAGCCACATGGGCAAGTGGTCTACTTTCCTGAGGCTGATCCTGCTCATAAGGTGATCTCTGAATGAGTTAATCCAAGGTGGAGGAGGCTAAGGGTAAGGCCATGTAACTCATGGCTGGAGCAGGTCAATCCTCCTGTCTGGAGATACTTAGAGGGGGAAGAGTTACTGCCTGGAGGGTTGGATAGAGGGACCTGCAGGGGTGGAGTTTGGGGGTGAGTGAGGCTATGCGTCCCCATGGCGTTTGCCCCTTCTTAATGATTTTATATATATTGTATATATATATATATATATATATATATATATATATATATATATATATACAGTATATATATATACGTATATACACAGTCCCCCCGCGTCCAAGACAGGTTTGTCCAAGACGGAGACCATAAATAATAATCCAAAATATTGCTGTAATACGGTTGCATACGTCCAATACGGAACCAACGGTTCATAATGGCCCAAATGTGAGGTGAATACAGCTATGACAGTCTCACCTGGTCCAGCACGGTTCCCGCGACCAGGACAATGACATAGTTGAGACGTTGTCCAATAAAATATTGGCATCTGGTCACGTGACGATCAAGCAGGGCTTGCTTTTGTCTCTCACCAAAGCATCATGGACACACTTCCCACATGTTGCACTCAGTGTTTGCTCCTAGGTTACTGCCTCTCCTTACGTTAACCATGCCTAGGAAACTGCCTGCTAACCCCTTGAAATGCCACCATCTACCTCAGGATACTACGCTGGAGATAAGTGAGCTACTAACCTGGAGATAAGCTCAGAAACAGGGACTTTCAAGGTGAGGAAATTTGTTTTGGTGCCAAAATAGGAATAGGTTGATGTTTTTAGGGGCACTTTTTGAAGATTTTGTGACAATATTAATTTTTTCAATAAGGTCTTGTGTTGGTCCACAACGTTTTTCTTCCTAGACGCGACCCTCAAGCGACGATATTACCATCTTGGATGCAAGAGTACTTTAAATATATATATATATATATTGCACTGTTAGACTGAATGATTACCAAAATAATGTGAAAATAATGTCTGCCTCCATCCAGGTATGTGAAAGCAACAAAAGAAATCCAAGAGGTGTGAGAAACTGATATTTACCATTATGTATAGATAAGATGGTACTTCTCAAGTTACAGATTAATGTTAAGTACTTTCTTTTCTCGACATATATATTAATATTTTTTTTCTTTCTTTTTTAATGTAAAATAAGAAAGAACCAAAGGCTGGAAGCCTACAACACAGCTGCTCTTTCCAGAAACTGAATAAAAAAGAACTAAAATCATGATTAATTTAGCCACCACTATCTTACCTGGGAGAGAGAAACAGCATCTCATCACCAACATTACTGTATCTTTGGAATCATCTGGAGCCCTACAGTAAATGCAATACTACAGTACTGTCCATGTACTGTATACAAAAACCCCAAAGGGTATTGCTTTTGGGCAACTAAATATAATGAAAATATTCTTACGATTAGTCTATTAAGAATGCTACGCATACCCCTGCATATTGTGCTGCCCCTGTCTTGCCATGTGTCTTCAACATATAGAGTTCATTCTGTTTACCTGTACATTGTACTAAGTGTAGAGTACAGCATCCAAAACTCTTGTATATCACTAAATATATCTTTGGTTACAATCACAGTTTATAAAAAAGTTCTTTGGCTTAGACATTCTGAGACAAATATATCATCTTAAGGGAACAACAACTTCAGTGGTATGACAACACTGCAATGATACTGGCTGTTTAAATACACACACATACTGCATTACAAAAATCACTGTTATTACAACATTACAAAGGTGAACACCCATATTTACACTGTGAGCACATTCAGTTTCTGACACAGACAGGATCAAGAAACCTGTCTGACCAGTTTCTTACACACAGAATGTGGTGGTGGCTCAGGAGGGCAATTGGTTGTGAGGTATAGCACAAAAAGTTCCTCACTATATGCTGCCTTACTCTAATGTTCCTTTCTACTGCTCAGGCCACAGCAGTTTACGGAAAAACTGCCTATTAACCCTTTGTCAGAAGGCATTTACAGTATTAGTAGCCTGTGACATGCCTTACAGAATATAAAATTATCTACATTTCCTTATAATTCAAAATGCATGTTTGTGCTTGATAATTAGTGGCAATACATGGGATGATGCAGTCTTTGCTTCACACAGTGATGGCAGTGGTTACTTCCTGCTTGTCTGGAAACTAGTCAGGCAGCACAGTTTGGAAAAAAAAAAAAAAAAGGGTATTATGCATAAACAGGGGCTTCTTGAGTCATCCAGTTTGATTAAACTGTAACCAGGGAGATTATTTTACTTGTGTATGGATAGTTAATGATATATGGTAAGGAACACAATGAATAATCTTCAAGTAACGAAGGTAATTTTTTTTTTCAAAATCTTCACCACAGACATAATGTGTGGCAGGCCTACCAAACCCCAAGGGATGATATTCCATTTATATGTATACGTTATTTTCCCTCAATTCAACGTATTACTTGCATGGAAAGGTTGTGGAACCCACCCCTACCATATAATGAGGACTTACTGTATGTGGAGGCAAATGACTGTTGCAAACTTAGATACCCTCTCAAAGCTTGGCCTGACTACCTGCAGCTCTGGGCCCAAATTCACAAACTTGATGATCATTTCCTCACTGTAACTAAGATCTGTTTTTCATCCATCCATCAACCGAATCTTTATTGATCTATCAGAAGCACAGAGGCCCATCACCAGAGTATTCAGTCCAGGCATTTAAGGCAAGAGTGAAAAGTTGCTTGCCAGTGAATGGCACTATGTGAGCAATAAATCCCAACCACCCTTTGGAGCACCTTCATTCACTAGAACACCTGGTGTCCAGTTACTTATACGATCATCACCCAATGTAGTTAACACATCTGTTTTGTGCAGAAAGAAAAACAAACATGGAAAGATTCTGAACTCAATTTTCCTTGTCCTTCCAGCAAAAACAGATCTTAAGTTATAAAAAGGAACTGACTGTAAGGAGAATGCTTTATGCTCAAATGACTTCCAGACACTACATGAGGAGTGCCAGCACTACATCTGTACCCATTTACTGGATGTTTAACACCTTCACTATAGTAACATCTTCCTCATTTATTCTTCCTACTATTGGACAATTGTACTAGTGCATGAGAGACCTCTTAGAGTGAAGTGGTTACAAAATCCACTAACTCCCTCAGTATGAAGTTCGTCATGATGTAGCTTTTCATCTTCTTCCTCATACCCACAAACAATTTTAACATAACAGAGATTGTTCATAGCACAGAGTTAACATACTGTACTTCAGCACGCAGGCTATGTGGAAACGCAAAAAATCCCATCACTTTGTTGAGATCCTATTTTTATTATTGCACCTCTTACTACCAGCCTTGAGTATTTTATTCTGTTAGGAAGGACCTCTCATAATAATGCAGACAGTTCCCATCATCTGCACTACAGAAAGTCAAAACTGAGCCATGTAAAACTGCCCAGTGGGAACAAGAACAAAAGAATTCATCATAGAGATGTTTGAAAATATGAAAGGTGGTGGTGGTGGTGGCACACTGTGGACTCTCCCCAGGTTGACAGTTACTCAGGTCCACTGTTTATGAACCCCAACAATAAAAAAATTACAACATTGCAATGTGATCAAACTCTGATATGATGGTTAGCATATAAAAACACGCAATACTTGAAGTTCAAACTTGTTTGCCGGTACAGAGCCTGTATTCAGCTCTGGGATACTTTTTCATCTTATTTGTACCATTTCATGACATTTTCATTCAGCTTACAATATACCTTTCAATCTGAAGGGGTTTGATATAGGTTCCATTAACCTTAGGAGAGGCCCTTCCTATCCACCTATCTATCCATTTCCAGATGCCTTAATCCTGTAAGGAGTGGCCACAAACAACCTGTTTTCATGTCATCCTGTCCAGTGCCATTTCACTGCCCTCCCCCAGCTCACACCCCTCTCTCTCATAAACCTCTCTGCTCCATCCCTCCATCTTATCCTCGGCATCCCCCTCCCCCTGCACTTCATTTACATACACTCTCCTCAATAGTCTATCACTCTCCATCCTCTCCACACGTCCAAACCACCCCAATGTATTTCTCATAACGCTTTCTATCACATCCACATCCACAGTGCAATGCTCCGTCACTTCCTCATTTGTCAGTCTGTCTCTCCATTAACTTCACATATACTGGTCTCACTCATGACTTGTGTCCTTCCAACAACGTCCAAGCTTCACTTCCGTATGTTAGAGTTAGTAATACAATACTGTCATGTAGTAACTTTTTCACTTCCATGCTCACTTTCCTGTTTCTTATCACTGCTTTCAAGGAACCTGCAATTTTTCTTCTTTGTTGTATCCTTTCATGCACTTCACCCTCTAAACTTCCGTCCTTCCTCATCACAGTACCCAAGTACTTAAACGCACTCACATTTTCCATTTCCTCATCATCCAACCTCACTGTACATTCACTGACTTCACTTCTCTCAAAGACCATAACATTACTCTTCCCTAAATTTCCCTTCATATTCCGTTTCTTACACACTCTCCCAAACTCATCCACCAAGCCTTGCAGCTCCCCTTCAGTTTCACCAAACAACACAGTATCATCTGCAAACAACAGTACAGAGAGTTTCCAAACACTACCAACTCTCATTAGGGCCATTCCAACATCCACTGCCCTACCTTGTGTCTCTTTTATAACCCCATCCATATAAAGATTGAACAACCATGGAGACATGACATCCCTGTTTCAATCCAACCTTCACATAGAAAAATTCACTCAGTTCACTATCTACATGCACTGCAGCCTTAGCACCCTCATACATGCTCTTCATGGCATTCAACAACTTCCCATCTACTCCACACATTCTTAATACTTTCCACAATCCTTGTCTATCCACTCTTTCATATGCTTTCTCCAAATCCATGAAGGCTGCATACAACTCTTTTCCCTTCTCTAAAAACTTTCCACTGAAGATATAAGAATGAATGTCTGATCTACATAACCTCTTCCCTTCCTAAAACCTCCCTGTTCTTCTCCAACTAATTTCTCTGTTATTTCCATAATTCTGTCAATAAGTATCCTACTATATACTTTTCCTATTACACCAAGAAGACAAATGCCCCTATGATTACCACACACTTCTTTTTCCCTTTTTCCTTTGTACAGGGCAATAATTATACCTGACTTCCAATCCTCCGGGACTATACCTTCCTCTCAGGCCAACTTGCACATCTTCCACATCCATTCTACTACTATCTCCCATGCTGCAGCATTTCACCACACACTCCATCAGTTCCTGGGGCTTTCCCTATTTTGACTTGCATCATTGCTTCAACAACTTCCATCCTACTGATTTCTTCCTCTTCTCACATCCCTCCATCTCCCAACCATTCCCAAGCCACTTATACTCGCATTACTTTCATTCTCCATGTTCAACAACTCCACAAAATGTTCTCTCCATCTGCTCACTTTTTCTCCCTTCCCCGCTAGTAATCTACCATTTTCTATCTTTCACTCCCTGACTAACTTCTTTGACACCCTGTCTGACCCTTTTTACCGCTTTCCAGAACATTTTCTTACATTCCCTCCACTTTACACTCAAGTTCTTCCAAATTCCTCACCACTGTCTTTTCACTCTCTTACTAATCTTTTCACCTCTCTCTTCCTCTTTACATATAACTCACTTTTCCATCTCTCAACTTCTTCCACACCCGTTTCTCATCCAATCAATATATGCTTTCTTCTTTTGTGCCACAGCCGGTCTCACCTCTTCATTCCACCATGTTGCTCCCTGCACCCCTTTTGTCATCTCTCCACCTCACACACCATCTCACATGCTGCACAGATTTCTTCTGTGAATAACTTGCACACACCTTCCATATCCCCCATCTGCTCTAATTCATATTTACCCAATTGCTCCTCCACGTCTCTCTTATAGTCTGCCTTTTTTCCATCCTCTTGTAACCTTTCTACCCTCCTTCCTTCCCTTTTTCTATTTCTCCATCCATTTGGACCTTGATTCTGGCCACCTGGTCGGAAAGTCCATTCCTCCAACCTCTATATACTTTTGCATCCATTATACACATCCTATCATCCACACACACATAATCAATCACTGTCTTCCCTCACCACCCACCCTTCTCATCACTCGCCATGTATACCTATGGATCATTTTGTGTCTGGAGAGGGTATTGGCTATCACCAACCCCCTCCCAGCACAAATGTCCACTAAAGCACTGCCATTCTCATCTATCTCAGCAGGCACACCCCACTCACCAACTACTCCATCCACCTTCGCATTTCCTGCTTTTCCATTTGTATCTCTAATTAAAAACACACTCTCAGTCTTTCAAACTTTTCCATGCATGCTTCCACAATTGTCCAAAACTTCTCTTACTCTGCTTGCACGATCTTGCGTTTGCATTTAATCGCACACAATCGCCTTTCTCCTAATCCATGAACACAGCATACAATTTCTTTCCCTACTCTAGAAACTTTTCCACTAAAAACCTAAAGATGAATATCTGATCTACATAACGTCTTCCCATCCTAAAACCTCCCTGTTCTTCTCCAACTAATTCCTCTGTTATTTCCCAAACTCTGTCAATAAGTATTCTACCACATACACTGCTTATTATAGTAAGAAGGCAAATGCCCCTATGACTGCCACATTCTTTTCCCCTTTTCCTTTGTACAGTGGGATAATAATACTTGACTTCCAATCCTTCAGGACTCTACCTTTCTCCCAGGCCAATATGCACATTGCCCATATCCATTCTACTACTGTCTCTCTCCCATGCTTTATCATTTCACCAAACACTCCATCATTTCCTGGGGCTTTCCCCAATTTGACTTTTTTCATTGCTTCCACTACTTCAGTTCTACTGATCTCTTCCTCCCTTCTCACCACCCTCCTTCTCCCAGTCATTCCCCTGGCAATTATACTCACATTAGTTTCATTCTCCATGTTTAACAGTTCCTTAAAGCGTTCTCTCCATTGCTCACTTTTTCTCCCTTCTCCATTATCAATTTACCATTTGTGTCTTTCATTCCCCTACTAACTTCTTTATCATCCTATCTAACTTTTTCCCCCTTCTTACACTTTTCACTTAAATTCATTCTTAATTCCTCATCCACTCTCTTCTTACTCCTTCTTACTAATGTTTTCACCTCTCTCTTCCTCTCTACATACAACTCTCTCTCTTTTGTCTCTCAATTTCCTACATGCCTCTGCTTCCCATCCTCTCACTTTATGTTTTTTTCTTTTGTGCCACAGCTTGCCTCACCTCTTCATTCCACCATGCTGTTCCTTGGACCCCCTTTTGTCTTCTCTTCACACCACACACCACCTCACATGCTGCACAGATTTCTTCTGTGAATATCTTGCACTCACCTTCCACCTCACCCATCTTCTCCAAATCATACTTACCCAGTCACTCCTTCTTATTCTGCCCTTTTTCCATTCTCTTGCAACCTTTCCACCCTCCTTGTGTGGACTACTTCCTCCTGTCCTTCCCTCCTTCACTTCCTCCATTGCACCTGAACCATGATTTCACCACCACAAAGTGGTAGTCAGAGAGTCCACTTCCTCAACCTCTGTATGGACTTACATCAATTACATACCATCTCATTTTGTCATCCACACACACATAATCAATCATTGCCTTCCATTCAATCAGTTCACCACCCACCCTTATCATTCACCATGTACACTTGTGGATCATTTTGTGTCTAGAGAGGGTATCGGCTACCACCAACCCCCTCCCTACACAAATGTCCAGGAGGGCACAGCCATTCTCTTCCACTTCTGCAGGCACACCCCACTCACCACCACTCCAGCCACCTTCACATTCCCTACTTTTCCATTCATATTTCCAATCAAAAACACTCTCATTCCTCTCAAACTTTTCCATGCACACTTGCACCTTTGCCCAGAACTCTTCTTTCACTCTGCTAGCACTATCTTGCATTGGCACATGCACACACAGAATCATCCATGTTTGTATTGGTTGCCCTTCGTAAGTTCAATATAATTCACCCGAAAGCAAGAAGAACGAGGAATAATGGTTGCCACCTGGATTCAGTTTGTTAAGGACTGTTTTCATTAACTTTTAGATTGCTAAATTAGCACCAGCAGTGAAAAGTCAACGTTATGCACTGACTGGGATTTTACGAAGGTTTTACACTACTTTAGAATACAAGCTAATACTATGAACAACCTTAAAGTAATGAGACAGATAACAACAATGAGTACAAAAAATCTTAAGACATGAGGTACTTTACACGAGATTTGGTTTTGTTCAGGAGCTGCAAATGGTGAGCTGGTTGTGTTTAAGTGGTGCAAATAGTGAGCTGGTTGAGTTGCAATGCAACAAATATGGAGCTGGTTGTGCTTACAAGCTGCAAATGGTGAGCTGCTGGGCTGAGAAGCTGTGAATGTTGAGGTGACTTGGTTAAGGAGCTGTGAATGGTGAGCTGTGAACACTGAGAAGCTGCAAATGGTTAGCTGACTTGATCAAGAGCCTACAAGTACTGATGCAGGTAGGATGTGGAATCTGCACAGCCGAGAATGAAGAGATGGCCAGGTGGAGGAGCTGTGAGTGATGTTTGAACTGAGAAGCTGCATACTGAGATCTGACTGGGATATGGAGCTGTAATTGGCAAGATCTTTGGAGCAGGTACCTGAGAGTAGTGATGTGGGTGCACTGAGGGATTTCAAGGGGTGCAAAAGGTGATCTGGCTGGCAAAGCTATGAATGATGATGTGTTATATTGTGGGGCTGGATGGTGATGTGTTACAATGCAGAGCACTGGGTAGTCATTTGCTGCATTGCAGGGTAGTGTGACTGGAGATGCACTGCACTGCAGGGTACTATGTTTGTGGCAAAATGATGAGCTGTGGGGCTGCGTGTGATGAAGTGTTGCATTCCAGGGCACTGTGTGTAGTGATGTGTTGCACTGCAGAGCTGTGTTAGATAATTTACTGCATTGTAAGGCTCCATATGTTGCAATCCTCAGCTGCATGTGGTGATGTGTTGTGGACCTATGGTGTGTGGCAATGTGTCATGATGTACAGCTCCATATGATCATGTGTCATGATGCAGGACTGTGGCATGTGGTGATGTGCTGTGGTGTGAGGCTGTAGTGTATGGTGATGTATCATGGTGTAGGGTTTAGAATGATGTCATGGTACAGGACTGTAGCAAGTGGTGATGTGTTGTGCAGGGCTTCATGTGGTGATGTGTTGTTGGGCAGTGCTCCATGTGGTGATGTGTTGTTGGGTACTGTTCCATGTGGTGATGTGTTGTTGGGCAGTGCTCCATGTGGTGATGTGTTGTTGGGTACTGTTCCATGTGGTGATGTGTTGTTGGGTACTGTTCCATGTGGCGATGTGTTGTTGGGTACTGTTCCATGTGGTGATGTGTTGTTGGGCAGTGCTTCATGTGGTGATGTGTTGTTGGGTACTGTTCCATGTGGTGATGTGTTGTTGGGCAGTGCTCCATGTGGTGATGTGTTGTTGGGTACTGTTCCATGTGGTGATGTGTTGTTGGGCAGTGTTCCATGTGGTGATGTGTTGTTGGGTACTGTTCCATGTGGTGATGTGTTGTTGGGTACTGTTCCATGTGGTGATGTGTTGTTGGGTACTGTTCCATGTGGTGATGTGTTGTTGGGCAGTGCTCCATGTGGTGATGTGTTGTTGGGTACTGTTCCATGTGGTGATGTGTTGTTGGGTACTGTTCCATGTGGTGATGTGTTGTTGGGTACTGTTCCATGTGGTGATGTGTTGTTGGGCAGTGTTCCATGTGGTGATGTGTTGTTGGGCAGTGCTCCATGTGGTGATGTGTTGTGGGGTACTGTTCCATGTGGTGATGTGTTGTTGGGCAGTGCTCCATTTGGTGATGTGTTGTTGGGTACTGTTCCATGTGGTGATGTGTTGTTGGGCAGTGCTCCATGTGGTGATGTGTTGTTGGGTACTGTTCCATGTGGTGATGTGTTATGGGGTACTGTTCCATGTGGTGATGTGTTGTTGGGCAGTGCTCCATGTGGTGATGTGTTGTGGGGTACTGTTCCATGTGGTGATGTGTTGTGCAGGGCTTCATGTGGTGATGTGTTGTGCAGGGCTTCATGTGGTGATGTGTTGTGCAGGGCTTCATGTGGTGATGTGTTGTGGGGTACTGTTCCATGTGGTGATGTGTTGTTGGGCAGTGCTCCATGTGGTGATGTGTTGATGGGTACTGTTCCATGTGGTGATGTGTTGTTGGGTACTGTTCCATGTGGTGATGTGTTGTTGGGTACTGTTCCATGTGGTGATGTGTTGTTGGGCAGTGCTCCATGTGGTGATGTGTTGTTGGGTACTGTTCCATGTGGTAATGTGTTGTTGGGCAGTGCTTCATGTGGTGATGTGTTGTTGGGTACTGTTCCATGTGGTGATGTGTTGTTGGGCAGTGCTCCATGTGGTGATGTGTTGTGCAGGGCTTCATGTGGTGATGTGTTGTTGGGCAGTGCTCCATGTGGTAATGTGTTGTGGGGTACTGTTCCATGTGGTGATGTGTTGTTGGGCAGTGCTCCATGTGATGATGTGTTGTTGGGTACTGTTCCATGTGGTGATGTGTTGTTGGGCAGTGCTTCATGTGGTGATGTGTTGTTGGGTACTGTTCCATGTGGTGATGTGTTGTTGGGTACTGTTCCATGTGATGATGTGTTGTTGGGCAGTGCTCCATGTGGTGATGTGTTGTTGGGCAGTGTTCCATGTGGTGATGTGTTGTTGGGTACTGTTCCATGTGGTGATGTGTTGTTGGGCAGTGCTCCATGTGGTGATGTGTTGTTGGGTACTGTTCCATGTGGTGATGTGTTGTTGGGCAGTGCTCCATGTGGTGATGTGTTGTTGGGTACTGTTCCATGTGGTGATGTGTTGTTGGGCAGTGCTCCATGTGGTGATGTGTTGTTGGGTACTGTTCCATGTGGTGATGTGTTGTTGGGCAGTGCTTCATGTGGTGATGTGTTGTTGGGTACTGTTCCATGTGGTGATGTGTTGTTGGGCAGTGCTCCATGTGGTGATGTGTTGTGGGGTACTGTTCCATGTGATGTGTTGTGCAGGGCTTCATGTGGTGATGTGTTGTGCAGGGCTTCATGTGGTGATGTGTTGTTGGGTAGTGCTCCATGTGGTGATGTGTTGTGCTGGGCTTCATGTGGTGATGTGTTGTGCAGGGCTTCATGTGGTGATGTGTTGTTGGGTAGTGCTCCATGTGGTGATGTGTTGTGCAGGGCTTCATGTGGTGATGTGTTGTGGGGTAGTGCTCCATGTGGTGATGTGTTGTGGGATAGTGTTACATGTGGTGATGTGTTGGGTGGGGCTTCATGTGGTGATGTGTTGTGGGGTGGGGCTTCATGTGGTGATGTGTTGGGTGGGGCTTCATGTGGTGATGTGTTGGGTGGGGCTTCATGTGGTGATGTGTTGGGTGGGGCTTCATGTGGTGATGTGTTGTGGGGTGGGGCTTCATGTGGTGATGTGTTGGGTGGGGCTCCATGTGGTGATGTGTGGGGTGGGGCTTCATGTGGTGATGTGTTGGGTGGGGCTTCATGTGGTGATGTGTTGTGGGGTGGGGCTTCATGTGGTGATGTGTTGGGTGGGGCTTCATGTGGTAATGTGTTGTGGGGTGGGGCTTCATGTGGTGATGTGTTGTGGGGTGGGGCTTCATGTGGTAATGTGTTGTGGGGTGGGGCTTCATGTGGTGATGTGTTGTGGGGTGGGGCTCCATGTGGTGATGTGTTGTTGGGTGGGGCTTCATGTGGTGATGTGTTGTGGGGTGGGGCTTCATGTGGTGATGTGTTGTGGGGTGGGGCTCCATGTGGTGATGTGTTGTGGGGTGGGGCTCCATGTGGTGATGTGTTGTGGGGTGGGGCTTCATGTGGTAATGTGTTGTGGGGTGGGGCTTCATGTGGTAATGTGTTGTGGGGTGGGGCTTCATGTGGTGATGTGTTGTGGGGTGGGGCTCCATGTGGTGATGTGTTGGGTGGGGCTCCATGTGGTGATGTGTTGGGTGGGGCTTCATGTGGTGATGTGTTGGGTGGGGCTTCATGTGGTGATGTGTTGGGTGGGGCTCCATGTGGTGATGTGTTGGGTGGGGCTCCATGTGGTGATGTGTTGGGTGGGGCTTCATGTGGTGATGTGTTGTGGGGTGGGGCTTCATGTGGTGATGTGTTGTGGGGTGGGGCTTCATGTGGTGATGTGTTGGGTGGGGCTTCATGTGGTGATGTGTGGGGTGGGGCTTCATGTGGTGATGTGTTGTGGGGTGGGGCTTCATGTGGTAATGTGTTGTGGGGTGGGGCTCCATGTGGTAATGTGTTGGGTGGGGCTCCATGTGGTAATGTGTTGTGGGGTGGGGCTCCATGTGGTAATGTGTTGTGGGGTGGGGCTCCATGTGGTGATGTGTTGGGTGGGGCTTCATGTGGTGATGTGTTGTGGGGTGGGGCTCCATGTGGTGATGTGTTGGGTGGGGCTCCATGTGGTAATGTGTTGTGGGGTGGGGCTCCATGTGGTAATGTGTTGGGTGGGGCTCCATGTGGTGATGTGTTGTGGGGTGGGGCTCCATGTGGTAATGTGTTGGGTGGGGCTCCATGTGGTGATGTGTTGGGTGGGGCTTCATGTGGTAATGTGTTGTGGGGTGGGGCTCCATGTGGTAATGTGTTGGGTGGGGCTCCATGTGGTGATGTGTTGTGGGGTGGGGCTCCATGTGGTAATGTGTTGTGGGGTGGGGCTTCATGTGGTAATGTGTTGTGGGGTGGGGCTTCATGTGGTAATGTGTTGTGGGGTGGGGCTCCATGTGGTAATGTGTTGGGTGGGGCTCCATGTGGTAATGTGTTGGGTGGGGCTCCATGTGGTGATGTGTTGTGGGGTGGGGCTCCATGTGGTAATGTGTTGTGGGGTGGGGCTCCATGTGGTGATGTGTTGGATGTAGTTCATGTGACAATGAGCTGTGATACACGACTGTGTGGTGATGTGCTGTGGTACGGGGCTCCATTGGTGATGTTCTGTGGTACAGGGCTGTGTGGTGGTGTGCTGTGGTACACGGCTGTCTGGGGATGTGTTGTGGAACACAGCTCTGTGTGATGTGTTGTCGTGCAGCGATGTGGTGTGCAGTGTCTCCATGGTGGCGGGCCCTGAAATGTGAGGTGGTAGCAGAGAGATGTGGGTGGTCAATGAAGCCTGGCAATGAAGTGCAAGGTCCATGTTGCTTCGCTCACCCAGCCCAGAATCATTAACAACATTATAATATATTATGATATACCATTTTCCTTTGCAGTTGTTAACATTATATTACAAATTTTATTCCTGTGCAGTTGCTAATTTTGCAATATCTTACCACAAACTGATTCCCTTCAGAGTAAGCTTACAGTATCTTACAACAAATTGTATACCTCCACAATCATAAACATTTCAGTATCTTCTGTATACCTTCACAGTTACTGGTACCTTTACAATATCTTATGACAAACTACACACCTTTGTAGTTATGAGCCCATTCACTGTTTCTTAACCTCTTCAACTCAATGATGTGGCAATATCTGTATTATAATCTTCCAGCTTCATCACAATTATATTCAGTTTAGGACAGACTGTCAAACTGGAGGAGTTAGATGGAGCCTTCCTCAAGAGGAACTTAGTTGAATAAAACTAGTATCAGCAAGAATGAACTACAGAAATGCTCATAATGAAGTGGTTAATACTTTCAATATTATGATGTCTTTGTATTTCATTCTTGCTACCAGCAGACAATTTGTAGTGAAGGGGTCAGAAATACCCTCCTTTAATCCTTTCAAAATGAGAAGTCTTTCCTAAGCTGAATAAAACAATCTGGTGGTAGCAAGAGCAATATACTCCAAAAGAGCAAAGGACTACAATGCAGGACTCAATGAATTACAAGAAATTAACTTCTGGAATTTCTGAGCATATTATAATATCTTTAGAAAAACATTCTATGAATGTCATACTACATGGTAGGAGAGGCATTCACCATCCACTCATTTTATCTAGTGCTCTCTTTCTCTCTCTGTGCGACTCTCGTTTTCGTTTCGTTTTCGTTTTTAAAGGCTCCAACATGCTTGCATGTGTCGGCCTTGGTCACCTAATGGCGGCTCTCCACGCTGCACGATCCATTGCGTCCTCCCTGTTCAGTCTCTTAACCCTAAGGTCACACTTAATGACCTCGTCCCATGTCTTTCTCAGTCTACCCCTCATAACCCTACCCCCAATATTAACACTTCTCACCTTCCTCACCCAATTATCATCCCCCATCCTCTTCACATGTCCAAACCACCTCAATCTACCTCTCCTCATCACAACACCAATACACTCCAGTCCCATCCTACCTCTCAACTCTTTCATTGTAAACCCAGCCCCTCCAGGCCTTGGACGCAGGGACGCACTGCACATCCATCTAATCATTGTCATTTCTGTACGTCTGAGCCGGCGAATGTCTTCCTCCTTCACTGCCCAGGTCTCACTGCCATACAGCATTACACTCCTAACACATGCTGCATACAAAGACCCCTTAGCACGTAGGGAGAACCCTCTCAATGTCAGGAAAGGCAAGAGCTCCCTGAACTTCTTCCAACCACTTCTCACCCTAGCCACAGAGCTAGCTCCAGCCCCACCTCCAGCACACAACATGTCTCCCAAATAACAAAACTCTTCCACACACTCAAGAGATTCACCAGCAAGTTCAATCCTTTCACGTCTGACGATCTCCACCTGCTCACCCCGGCACGACGTACACATAAAATCAGCATTATCTCGCAGTCTACCTCTGATACCACTACATCTCTTATGCACCCATTTATCACACACACTGCACAAGATGGAATTACTTCCCATGCCCTTGTGGCAAACTGCACATGGCCACTCTCCCTCGTCTTTGACAGTACCGCCACCAACTCTAGATATCATCATTTTTGTTTTATCTGCATTTACCCTTAAACCTTTTTGCCCCATACCATCTCTCCACTTCCTAAACCTTTCCTCCGCCTCCCTTTCATTCTCTGCAATCAACACCAAATCATCAGCATACAACAACTCCCACGGGAGTCCGTTTCTATAGTCACGTGAAAGGGCTTCAAGTACCATGATAAACAACATGGGACTCAAGACTGACCCCTGATGCACACCAACATTCACGGAAAACTCATCACTCAAATCTCCATTCACTCTCACCTGGGTGTGAGCACCCACATACATGGCCATAACCACTCTAACCAGCCACTCCTCCAAGCCAAGCTTTCTCATTGCCCACTTCACCACCTCTCTAGGGACTCTGTCAAAGGCCTTTTCCAAATCAACAAAAACAAAATAAAGATCCCTTCTCCTACCAATATATATTTCCTGAAGCTGTCGAACATTGAATATGGCATCAGTGGTCCCCCTATCTGGCATAAACCCAAACTGCATCTCATTAATATTCACTGTTTCTCTAATCATACCTTCTAAAACTCTCTCCATTACCTTCATTATCTGATCTAAAAGCTTTATACCTCTATAATTTCCTCTTTCCAGGGCATCACCCTTCCCTTTATACACATTTACAATTACACTCTTCAGCCAATCATCTGGGACAACACACTCATAAATAATCCTATTTATCAGGTCAGTGACTAAACTCACTCCTATATCGCCTGAGGCCTTCAACATTTCAGCAGTCAACCCAGACACACCTGCTGCCTTCCCCACCCTCATCCTGCCTATTGCCTCACTCACAGTAGCAGTATCAATCAAAGGCCAAGGGCCAGACACTGGATCTGCTGGCTCCAAACCTTCCCTGTCCCAGTCAAACTCCTCATTCAACAACCGGTTATAATGCTCTCTCCATGCATCTTTAATATCCTCACTGTTCACCACTACCCTTCCTTCATCATTCTTCACACACTGCTCACCTATGATATCCCGATTATCCCTCTTCACCTGACCTGCCACCCTAAATATATTTTTCCTTTCCCCATGATTTAGGTTATCAAGTAATTGTCTCTGTGACTCAGACTTTGCCCTGTATACCGCTCTCCTAGCCCTACGCTTGGCAGCCAAATATTCCTCTTTGCTACCACCCTTCTTCCACTCCCGGAAAAGCCTTCTTTTCTCCTTAATTGCAGCTTCTACACCCTCATCCCACCACCAAATTTCTTTATGTCTTGGTGGTCCTCTTGTCCAGCCGCATGTTACATCAGTAACTCTCAAGAAATTGTTCTTGAGGGCTCTGTACTGTTCATTAACGCCTCTGTCTACAGCTCCCTGTTCAGCCACCACTCTCCTCAACTCGCTATAGAAGGCATCCCTTACTACTTGGTTTTTCAGCTTCCATATTTTCCTCCTAGGTACAAAAGCCCTCTTTTTCATCACTTGTTCTTTAAGCACCATATCACAAATCAATAGTTTGTGCTGCTGCACACACTCCTCACTTCCTATAACTTTAACATCCCTCACTAACCTCCTATCGGCCCTCCTAACCAGAAAATAATCTATCTGACTGCTATTTCCCCCAGACTCATACGTAATTAACCTACTGTCTCTTTTCCTAAAATATGTGTTGCACACAATCATGTCCATTGCCTCCCCAAACTCGAGTATCCTTTCCCCTTCTGCATTCCTTAGACCATATGCACATCCCCCATGCACTCCTTCATAACCTTGTGCTGCTACACCTACATGACCATTTAAGTCCCCTCCCAAAATCACTATCTCATCGTCCCGCATACCACCCACTACATGTATTAAATCATCCCAAAATCTATCTTTCTCTGATTCATCCAATCCTGCCTGTGGAGCATATGCCGATATAATCACAGCTATCTTTCTTCCCAACAGAATTTTCACTACCAATATCCTATCGCTTACCCTCAAAACATTCATAACATATTCCACCCATTTCTCCGCAACCATCACACCAACACCTCCATATCCGTCTGTCCCCCCCTGCCAAAACAACTTATAGCAACAGTCCTTCCCAGCAATCTTTCTGGCTGATCCACCCCTGTACCGGACTTCCTGCAAACACACCACATCCACCCACCTCCTACTGAATGCCTCAACGACTTCCCCTGCTCTTCCCCTCAAACTTCCCACATTCCATGAACCCACCCTCATCCCCATGGGTGATTTACTGTCCTCAGGCTTGCTTTGAAACAGTGAGTGATATCCTACTGATATCTTTATCCCAAGGAACAGGAGTGGGTGCTAATCAAATAACCAGCTGACACCTAGTGGCTTAGTTAGTCATGGCACTCCAATTTAATGGAGCCTGTATGGTTCCATCTGAGGGGAGGGGGGGGGGAATGGGTTTACTGTTCATGTACCTAATGCCAAGCCCCTATGATCCTGTTTATTTGGGGCAAAATGGAACTGGGTTACAATGAGTATCATAAACTAGTGAATGTCTGCACAAATCTGTAAGCAGTTCACAGCTTCACATACCAAAATGGCACACTTTCACTGTCAACTGAAACATTTGTAGATACCATTAGCTTTTCACCACAAAATGTTTGCAAATACTGTACCATAAGCTTTGTCACCATAATTTTATAATGCCCACAATGATCAATTTTGACCAAAAAGTTGAAAAAAACTTTTGCATTTTTTCATTTGTTGCAACTTCTGACAATTTCGCATTGTGTCGTCACATGCAATTGCCCAGAAAAATTTTCTGTATTTTTTCTGACACTCCCAGGCATCACCTTGACCCAGTGCAAAATGAATTAGGCCGATATCTATTACCAATCTTGTGAAAGAAACAAACAAACACACAGACATGCACACACATACACAGCTTAACTTTACTATTTAGATTAATCATCTCTGAATTTACAAATACTTTACAAGAACAGTAGTAAATTTGCCTACAGATAATAAATTGCTCTACAAGGCAAGTATTAAAATCTCATGACACTCTATCCGTTCAAGATGTGAGAAGTCTTAACTGTAATTCTTGCTATGTATTGTTTATAATCATATCATTTATAAAGGCTTCAACATGCTCGCATGCTGAGATAAAAACTGCCTCCATGTAACCTTTTCAGGAAATACTTTAGCTATTTTGTTCCTGCTACCACAAAATTATGTTCTTCAGCTCAGGAGTGACCCTGTACTATCAAAGGATTAAAATACCTGATAAGAACATTAAGGATGCAATATGTGCAGTCAAGGAAAAAAGTTTGCCTATTATTCCACTGCATCTATTTCACACTTAGGGCATGCCCATCACTTTCCCCTTGGACATATATCAAAAAGCATCATCTATGGACACAGAAACATACCAAGTGTTTCATATTATAAGAATAATAATGAGCAGAAGAGAGTGCTTAGTGCTTAGGAAGCAAACAGTAATAGGGAAACTTTTAACCTAGCTACACAATTATAATATGACAATGTTAGTGACTGACCCCGGGTCTGCCAGCATCACTGTACACCAGCCAGGATATAACCTCTCCATTATATGTCAACTTTTGTACAAACACATGATCCTCCTCAAACACTGTAGTTCACTTCTTGGGTTGGACAAAGTACTGTTCTGAGTATGATATATAAACTTCTACTGCACTTGGATGTCTCACTGTTCATTCTTGCTAGAACACAGAAGATCCATAAGGTTTCCTGGGGATGAGAAATGAGGAATTAAAAGTTGCTGTGTAATACAACACTGATTTATCTATACAGGCATCAGTAATCATCACACAGTAATGGCTGATGATGGGACTCACTGATGTAAAATTTTTCACTAACAATTACACACAAAAAACTTGTATTTGGCACACTTTCCAGGGTATATCCTGTACTGATTAGGTAAATATGAAGAGGAAAAAGTGAAAAACAAGTTTCCAACTCACCTAAACTTGTAGTTATTTCACTTTACAGCACTTCATTTGTTGCCTGCCACCAAACGTGTCTAAAAATTAGTTTCCAACTCGTCTAAGTTGGTACTGTATTTATTTCATTTCACTGAAAGTCACTTGCTGCTTGAACTCAGCACCATACTACTGTTCCATTACTAACACTAACACACCCTACAGTGACCAGGTTCAAAAGGCCACCTTTGAACAAACAAATTATGAAAGGCTTGCGTGTTGATGATTGTACAGTGCAATCGCTACAGAGCAGCCCTTGTTACCATCATACCAAATTGTTTTGCTTATAAAGGCTCCAACATGCCTGCATGTGTCAGCCTTGGTCACCAAAAGGCAGTTCTCCATGCTGCTTGATCTCTGCCAGCCTGCCAACCTCCCAATTCAATCCCCCATCCCTGAGGTCACACTCTATGACCTCACCCCAGGTTGTTTTTGGTCTGCCTCTTGCCGATGTTCACACTTGTCACCTTCCACACTCAACTGTCATCCTCTGTCCATTCATCATACCCAAACCATTTCAATCTCCTGCTCATCACAACACCAATACATTCAAGTCCCATCCTTCCTCTCAACTCTTCAATCACAATCCTAGGCCCCCAGGCCTCGCATTCAAGGATGCTCTACACATCCATCATTGTCACTTCTGTACAGTTGAGCCTACACATATCCTCTTCCATTACTGCCCAGGTCTCACTCCCATGCACCATTACCCTCCTAACACATTGTGCATAAAAGGATCCCTTAGCATGAAGGAAGAATCCTCTCAGTGTCAGAAGTGGCAAAAACTTCCTGAAGTTCCTCCAACCACTCCTTACCCATGCCGCAGAACTAGCTCCAGCACCACCTTAGGCACATTACATGTCTCCCAAACAACAAACCTCCTTCGCATACTCAAGAGACTCTCCAGAAAAATCAGTCCTTTCATAAATGAAAATCTCTGCGTGCTCTCCCTGACACACTACACAAGTGAAATCAGCATTATTTTGCAGCCTACCTCTAATACCAATGCATCTCTTATGGAAAAACTTACCACAAACACTGCACAGATAGAATTACTTCCCACACCCTTGTAACAAACTGCACACAGCCATGCTCCCTTTGCTTTAACAGTACCAATGCCAAGCTGAGATACCATCGTGTTTGTTTTACCTGTACTGACTCTCAAACCCTTGTGCTCCATTCTGTCTCTCCATTTTCTAAATCTTTCCTCCACTTCCCTTTCATTCTCTGCAGTAGCAGTCAACACCAAGTCATCAGCATACAGCATCTCCCATGGGAGTCCCTTTCTGAAGTCAAATGAGAGGGCTTCCAGCACCATGACAAACAATAAGGGGTTCAGAATGACCCCCAGTGCAATCGAACAATCATGGAAAACTTGTGTAACTCAAATCTACATTCACTCTCACCTGGGTATGAGCACTCA
Organism: Coenobita brevimanus; assembly: GCF_032717465.1. NCBI lineage: Eukaryota > Metazoa > Arthropoda > Malacostraca > Decapoda > Coenobitidae > Coenobita > Coenobita brevimanus. The sequence goes on from NC_137063.1 coordinate 35,416,092, forward strand.
CATACAATGCCATAATTACTCTGGCCAGCCACTCCTTGATTCCAAGCTTTCTCACTGCCCACTTCACCACCTCCCGAGGGACTCTGTCAAAGGCCTTCTCCAAATCATCAGTAAAAAAGTACAGCTCCCTTTTCTTTCGTTTCATTTCATTTCTTTTCTGAAGGCTCAAATATGCTTGCATGCGTCGGCCTTGGTCTCCTAATGGCGGCACTCCATGCTGCTCAATCTCTAGCAGCTTCCCTATTTAGTCCCTTATCCTTTGGATCACACTCAATGACCTCATCCCAGGCCTTTTTCAGTCTACATCAAGCTACCCTATCCCTAACATTAACACTTCTCACTTTCTGCACCCATCCTCTTCACATGCCCAAACCATCTCAATCTATCCCTCTGCAGCACAACACTAATACACTCCAGTCCCATTGTACTTCTCAACTCTTCCATCGTAAACCTAGCCCCCCCAGGCCTTGAATTCAGGAACGCATTGCACATCAACCTAATCATTGTCATTTCTGTATGTTTGAGCCTGCGAATATCCTCTTCCTTTACTGCCCAGGTCTCACTACCATACAGCACTGCACTCCTAACACATGCTGCATATAAAGATCCCTTAGCATGGAGGGAGAGCCCTCTAAATGTCAGGAGAGGCAACAGCTCCCTGAACTTTCCAATCACTCCACACTCTAGCCAAAGAGGTAGCTCCAGCCCCACCTCCAGCACATAACATGTCTCCCAAATAAGTCTAGCTGGACATAAACCAATCGTAGTCAAGCATGGCAATACTAATAATTCATATTCAATCATAGCACTTACAAAATGCCAATCACATCACTTCCCCCCCACGTCAAGCATAAAGGACATATGTGCTTGATGATCCAGTGCCCTGCTCAAGTGCACTGTCTCCTCTCCACTGTTAGCAGGTAGTTCCGGTGTGGTTTACGAGGATTTTTTTTTTTCCTCCATACTTCATCTGCCGGCTCAGTGTTACCATGGCTGATCGTAACCCTCCTAAACCTCCAACTTCTTTGAGGAGGGAGAGGAAGAAGAAGCCAACGATAGCTTACACCCAAGAGGTCGATGTAATAAGGAGGGCTGATAGTGGTGAGAAGAAAGCCAAAGTTGCCCACCATTACAGACTCAACATGGACAATCTCTCCAACTGGCCGCATTGTTTACTAACCACCGTTCCGACTGGATGCATCAGTGTATCATGCATTTTATATCCTCATTTATAGCTTTCACAGGTAAATTTATAAAAATGCCCAGTAGCTGTGGTACTCCAGGAATAATAACAAGTAACCTACGAAAGATTCATTTCAATAGAAAATATAGAAAAGCTAAACCCATTTGGTAAAGAATTAAGCTCAACAAATCAATGACTCTTATGAAGACCCTAAGGAAGCCTAGGGTGACAATAGCACCACTTCCACTGCCTCCACACTGGACTTTGAGGTGTTCCTGAGGGAGGTTGATGAAGAGGACGCAGCACAGACACAGCAGCATAAGGCAGTAGCACACTTGCCTTGTGCTGAGAGGCCATAGTCCACCTCAGGGCTCAGAACCCCTCCCCCCTCCACCGTCCTTTCAAGCAATGTTGTCAATCAGAGTCAGGTAAGAATCTTATAATATTGTTCATTCCCATTAAATATGCTTTACAAATTTCTTTTCCAAGTTGTTGATGTTCGTTGGTGACCAGTTTGATGTACAGTAGGTTTGGGGATAAGGGGAGCAAAGATGAATCAATCAATCAATCAATCATTTCCTGTGGCACCCTCGGGGATGCATAGGGCCTCAATGAACTCACACCACCACATCCTATCTTGTGCTAACTCCTCAAGATCTCCCCAACACTCATCTCCAGCTTCCCGTCTCATTGTCCTCACCCACGTCTCTTTTGGCCTTCCTCTACCTCTCCTACCAAGTGCCACCCACCCTGGTGTACCTCGTACTATTCCCTGTCTCCTATACACATGTCCTAGCCACTTCCATCGTGAGAATCTAACATATTCATCGATTGGCTGCACTCCCGTTATTTCTCTAATTCTACTATTTGGTATCCTTTCCCACCACTTAACTCCTAATATTCTTCTAAGTGCTTTATTTTCAAACACCAAGAATTTATTTTCCATAGTCACTGTGCTGTACCAAGACTCGTGTCCATAAATTAAGATACTCCTAACCATTACCTTATAAAGTTTGATTTTTGTATGCACAGAGAAATTGTTATTATTCCAAATATTTTTAAGCATTCCCATTGCCTGATTAGCCTTCTTTAACCTTTCCTCGAATTCAAAGTTCAAAGAACCATCCTTGGCTAAATAAGTACCTAAATATTTAAACCTATCAACTTGCTTTACAACCATACCTCCAATTACACATTCCTGCGCATTTTCCATATTCATATTGATTATTTCAGTTTTTCCACAATTAATAACCAAACCCACCTTGCGACCTTCACTCACCAAACAGTCCAACACTCTCTGCATCTCTTCTAGCCCATCACAAATCAAAACTATATCATCTGCATAATCTAAATCCAAAAGTTTCCTGTTCTCTCCCCAAAGTATACCTGCACCGGTTTCTGTTCCAACGCGTTTCATAATGTAATCAATGACCAATATAAATAGTAAAGGCGATAGAACACCACCTTGAATTACTCCGGACTTGACTTCAAACGAATCACTCAGACAACCATCAACCATCACTTTACAAAATGTGTCCTCATGCATGTTCATAATGACCCTCACAAACTCCTCTGGTATTCCATAATGTCTCATGATCTTCCCCATAGTCTCTCTCGAAACACTATCAAAGATGAAAGACCAAAGTAATTTTCTACACAACATTAATTATTTTTAACTCGTGGAATTCTCAAATTGCTACGTGTGCTTAGTGTCATAAGCCACAATTTAGGAGATTCCAATGTAATGTACAGTAACATTAAAAGCGCTAGAAATACTGCTGCTAATTACTGACATGATTACTGGGAGAAGGAGGGAGGTGAGAAGACAGGTAGAAATCAGTAGGATAGAGGTTGTGGAAGCAATGAAGAAAGTTAAATCGGGGAAAGCCCCAGGAATTGATGGAGTGTGTGGTGAGATGCTGAAGCATGGGGGAGAGATAGTAGTAGAATGGATGTGGAAGATGTGCAGATTGGCCTGGGAGGAAGGTAGAGTCCCGGAGGATTGGAAGTCAGGTATAATTATTCCCTTGTACAAAGGAAAAGGGGAAAAAGAAGTGTGTGGTAATCATAGGGGCATTTGTCTTCTTAGTATAATAGGAAAAGTGTATGGTAGGATACTTATAGACAGAGTTAGAGAAAGAACAGAGAAATTAGTTGGAGAAGAACAGGGAGGCTTTAGGAAGGGAAGAGGTTGTGTAGATCAGATATTCATTCTTAGATCTTTAGTGGAAAAGTTTCTAGAGAAGGGAAAGAAGTTGTATGCGGCTTTCATGGATTTGGAGAAAGCATATGACAGGGTGGATAGACAAGGATTGTGGAAAGTGTTAAGAATATATGGAGTAGATGGGAAGTTGTTGAATGCTGTGAAGAGTATGTATGATGGTGCTAAGGCTGCAGTGCGTGTGGATGGTGAACTAAGTGAATTTTTCTCTTTGAAAGTTGGTTTGAAACAGGGATGTGTCATGTCTCCATGGTTGTTCAATCTGTACATGGATGGGGTAATAAAAGAGGTACAAGGTAGAGTAGTGGATGTTGGAGTGGCCCTGGTGAGAGAGGATAGTGTTTGGAAACTCCCTGTACTGTTGTTTGCAGATGATACTGTGTTGTTGAGTGAAGATGAAGGGGAGCTGCAAGGCTTGGTGGATGAGTTTGAGAGAGTGTGTAAGAAACGGAACCTAAAGGTGAATGTAGGGAAGAGTAAAGTGATGGTCTTTGAGAGAGGTGAAGTCAGTGAATGTATAGCGAGGTTGGATGGTGAGAAATTGGAAAATGTGAGTACGTTTAAGTATTTGGGTAGTGTGATGAGTAAGGATGGAGGTTTGGAGGGTGAAGTGCTTGAAAGGGTACAGCAGGGAAGAAAGGTTGCTGGTTCCTTGAAAGCAGTGATAAGAAACAGGGAAATGAGCATGGAAGTAAAAAAGTTACTACATGACAGTATTGTGATACCAACTCTAACGTACGGAAGTGAAGCTTGGACGTTGTTGGAAGGACACAAGTCAAGAGTGAGAGCAGTGGAAATGAGTTATTTAAGAGGAGCTTGTGGAGTCACGTGGAGAGACAGGCTGACGAATGAGGATATAAAGGAGCGTTGTGGTGTTGATGTGGATGTGATAGGAAGCGTTGTGAGGAACACACTGAGGTGGTTTGGCCATGTGGAGAGGATGGAGGGTGAAAGGCTGACGAAGAGAGTGTATGTGAGCGAGGTGGAGGGTGGAAGAGGGAGGGGGAGACCGAGAATGAGATGGAGGGATGGGGTGGAGAGGTATATGAGAGAGGGGGGTGTGAGTTGGGAGCAGGGTAGTGAAATGGCGGGGGACAGGGCGACTTGGAGGCGATTTGTTTGTGGCCACCCCAAACGGGATTGAGGCGTCTGGCAATAGATAGATAGATAGATAGATTAAAGATCCTGTTAGAGGTGATGGTTTGTTTTATAGTGTGGATTGCATTGGAAGCAGTGTTAAATATACACTCAATCCTTAAGTAACACGTGGTTGAGTAACACGTTTTTGTTCTAACGCGGTCAGCATAATGAGACAAGTCATGTCAACACGCGGAAAAACTCGAGCTCACGCGGGAAGTCAGCTGGCCTGGGGACGAAATTTGAAAGCCGCGCGCTATGACGTCACCCTCTAACCTCTGGGTACATTTCCTGGGCACATATTTCCATTCTGTATGGGTATTTATCTCAGTACCACAGCCAGCCGCCTCAGCCAAACAGCCCTAGTGAGATGGGATAGGTTAGGGTAGGTTAGGTTGCTGAAATTTTGCCTGGGAAGCACAGTCGGCATATTTTTGTGAAAAACCTATGGTTAGTTTTGAAACGAATGGGCAAGCGTTGTTCCTGGCTGAGGGTTCCTAGTGGTTTTTATGAATACGCATACAGAATGGAAATATGTTTTCTGGGCAGACTCAAGGCCGAACGGTTTGATGAAATTTATGGGTTTCGGCAATTTCAGGGGACAAAATGGAATGACAATGTATGCTAATCAGAAAAAAAAAAAAAAAAAAAAAAATCCTTGCGTTCTCGTAAGTTACAGTTCAGTTCCACAGTCTTCGTTTGATTTCATGCTTCCCAACACATTTTGGACCAACTGGGCATATGGTTATCAGTCCTTTCTCATGCCTCATCTAGTTCTTACCCACAATTATCATGGATTTTGCAGTTTTAAGGAACGAAATGGAACGAAAATGTTTGCTAATTAGAGGAAAAGTTACTCTTTCGTCCATGTGTTATCGTAGCGTTCAGTTCCACATTCTTCGTTCGATTTAATGCTTCCCAACACTTCCAACTAACTGAGCATACTGTTATCAATCCTTTCTCATGCTTCACCTAGTTCCACCCCACACTCGTAATGGGTTTCGCAGTTTTAGGGGATGAAATGGAACGAAAATGTTTGCTAATTAGAAAAATATACTTTCGTCTGTGTTCTTGTTAGTGTTCAGTTCCACATTTTTCGTTCGGTTTCATGCTTCCCAACACATTTAGGACCGACTGAGCATATGGCTATCAAGTCCTTTCTCGCTTCTCACAGACTCTACCTCACAGTCATATGGGTTTCGAGTTTTAGGAGACGAAACTGAACGAAAATGTTTGCTAATCACACACACACACACACACACACACACACACACAAAATACTTCTGCTCGTGTAAGTGAGCATTCAGTTTCACATTCTTCGTTCTTCTTTCTGATAGTCTTATGTTTGTCGGATTACTTCTGGGAGGTAAATAAACGTTTCATACTAGATCTGTTTCCCCCGTCGTTTTAAGTTGTATTCCGCTGTCAACTTGTTTGACACATCAGGGTTACGGCGAAATTAGGGCCTGTCCTAACCTAAGTGTTTAAACTTGACCTAACCTAGCTTAACTATACCTTATAATTTAACCTAACCTAACGTAGCAACCAGTTGGGAAGTTGGGAGACGAAAATCACCTTTGAGTACATCAAGACAATCATGTTATGGCTTAAGGAACGTGATGATAAAAAGTGGGAAATTTTTCAGCAGGAAAAGGTAATTTACCACCCTGAAAATAGTCAGAAAAATACAGAAAACAAACTGGAGGAATATGAACTGAATTGGTAAGGTTCTTCCACTGCTTTAAGCGTACAAATTCCAAAATGGCAAAAGAAAAAAAGAAAAACCATAGCATAAAAGAAAGCACCATCATAACGATTTGGAAGGACAGGGAGAAGATAAAGATCGTGCGTAGGAAGTGATGCAATCCTGGCAGCTGTGAAGGTTTATATGTTGTCCTGAAACTGACTGAGAAGCTTATAGGGCGTTATGTGGAGCGTCAGAGAAAGCAAACTCTCACTTTTACCCCTTTTTCCCATTTTACCCCACGTATTTACCTCCACCTATACGCACCATCAGGTAAAACACTGAAAGAGATATAACTGTTGTAATTAAAAACATCAGTGGTATTAAAAATGGCATTAACAAACTCAGAAGTTGGACTGGGTCAACACCACCTCCACTGAGTACCCTTTTGTTGATACGTAACTCCACGGTATTTTACTCCCGCCCCCCAACCCCAAAGTTGTTGTCAAAGTTTCGCCTTCTCGTATCATGTGGCCTTCGGGAGAGACGTTAGGCTGTATAGTTAGACTAAAATTTACAGGTCTGGCTGTTTTAGGGAACAAAATGGAGCGAAAATGTTTGCAAACCAGAAAAAAGGTACTCTTTCATCCATGTGTTCTCCTGAGTTAGCGTTCCGTTTCACATTCTTCGTTCGGTATCGCTCTTCCCAACACATTACTCTTCGTTCGGTATCGCTCTTCCCAACACATTTCGAACTGATTGAGCAGTTTAGTCATATGTTTAGTTTATCAGAAATGTGTTGGAAAACGCGATATCAAACGAAAAATGTGAAACTGAACGCTAACTCACGAGAACACAAGGATTAAAGTAATTTTTTCTTGTTAGCACAAATTTTCGTTCTATTTCGTACTCTAAAACTGCCAGACCCATAAATTTTTGTCTAACCACATGGCCTAAGGTCTCTCCTGAAAGCCACATGATATGAGAGAAGGCGAAACTTTGACAACATTGGGGTTGGGGGATGGGAGGAAAATACTGGGGAGCTACGTATCAACAAAGGGTACCCATCCCAACTTTTATTTTTGTTAATGCTATTTTTAATACCACTGATGTAGTCATTACAACAGTTATATCTCTTTCAATGTTTTACCTGATGGTAGGTGCAAGTGGGGGTAATTTACGTGGGGTTAGGTGGTAAGAAGGGGTAAAAGTGAGAGTTTTGGAGAGTTGCCAGAACACATTGTACCATTATACATGTAAACATATTGTCTGAGTGACGCGGATTTGGGTACCACGGTCCTTGTCCAGTCCCTATTGCCCGCGGTACTCAAGGATTGAGTGTAATTGTTAGCATGCACAGCACTATCTGACTTTCTAACAGCACATACGAGAAGGGTGGAGGAGAAGAGAGTGTAGGACTGAAGCAGGAGGAGGAAAGAGGAGAATAAGAATAAAGGAGAATGTATGACAGTAAATGAAACACAATGAAGAAAGTGGGAGAAAGAGGAGATAGAGAGGAACACAAGGAGGGAAGTGTGTGTATGGTACTTGTAAGAATGTGAATTAGGAAGGAAGGAAAATGTGGCACAGAGAGTGGGAGGGGAGAGAAGAGTACAAGAACGGAAGAGATGTAAGGAAAGTCAATTAAATGGGGAGGAGGGTGTGAAAGAATGAAGCAGGGGATTAAAAAAGGGTGTACAGGATGGGAAAAGAGTGCAGGAAAGTTAAATATGGCAGGGATGAAGAGTGTGACAGAGAGGGAGGAGAGAAGAGTACAAGAGAAGTGGAGGAAGAATACAAGAAAATTAATTAGGAGGAGAGGACAGTGTGAAAGAATGAGGCAGGGAATAAGAGTACATGATGGGAAAAGAGTACAGGATGGGAAAAGAGAGTAGGAAAGTTAAATATAGGAGGCAAGGAGAATGTAACAGAGAGGTGGAGGAGAAAAGAGCACAGTCACTACTCGTTATACGATGGGGTTGCGTCAGGTCATACCTTAACGCATAAGAGGTTTATTGTTAATCAGAAGATTGAAATACATTATAAAAGGGGGGTTACGTCAACTCAACTTTCCAAAGTCACCTACCCAAGACTAAAACAAAAATGATAACCCACCTTAATCACTTCCTGTGTCAGTCCAAATCATCTCCAAGATCAAAACAAACACTATCACACCAATACAGGCAGCGTTACTCACGTACAGTAAATCGTTGCAACAACACACCAATCACGCTTGCGTAACGTTGGCCTGGTGCAACACGATGTATAGGCCTACTGTAGCACGATGTTTGGCTGAGAGGTGACGACAGCAGGGGGGCATATGTGAACAAGTGGAAAAGACAGGGCTTTGAAGGGGTGGCAGGACTGCAACTGAACCAAAACAATGTTCTGCACGCTGGGGCCGTCATCTTGCCTGAGACAAGCGATGGTCGCCTTGCATGTGCCTGGCACTTCGTACAAAATTATCCGAGGGCAATATCGTTATAGCGGGAAATTCATCGTAAATCGGATTTTGGGGTGGAACTTTTCTGTTATCATTGTAGCGAATTATCGTATACTGGATCAACATATAATAAGTAATGACTGTACAAGAGGAGGGGAGGAAGATACAAGAGAGTTAGTCAGAAGGGGAGGAAAGTGTCAGAGAATGAAGCAAGGAAAAAGAGTACAGGAAAGATAAATGTAGGAGGGAAAGAGTGTGTGACAGAGAGAAAGAGAGAGGAGTGCAAATGCAGGGGAGGGAGAATACAGGAAAGTTAATTAGAAGTGCATGAAAGTGTGGAAGTTAATAAGGAGAGAAGACATGAAAAAATGTAGAGAGGGACTAAAAGGTAAACAAAGCTGATGATGTCACTGACCTGAGCTCATAGTTTAGTGACGGTCAGGTCTAGGAAGGAAGGCGAGTGTCGACAGCGCAAAGGCACACCCACCACTCTGTTGGCTTCCGAGCACCCTGCACCATATATCCCTGATTACTACTCATATATCTTACATAACCTTGCATGTATATAAATATTCCTCACAACACAACATGTATCAGTAAATATACCTCACATGGTTATTAACATATACTCACATGGCTATTAACACACACACACACACACACACACACACACACACTTACAGAACATGAACCGGATGCTTTGTAGAGACTAAATTAAGAGAAGATATTGATGTTCATTTGGGAGATGGTAAATACAAACTGTGGAGAAGAGACAGAAAAGAAAAAACGGGAGGACGAGTGATGATAGCTGTGAAGAACAGCATAAATGTAGATACTGTGGAAATGGGAGAAGGCAGGGCTGAAGTGATATACAGTACCCTCGCGTCCAGCACGGTAATATTGTCATGCACGGGTCATGTGTTGAACCAAAAACGTCTTGGACTAACAATAGAGCTTATGGGGAAAAATGAATTATGTCAGCAACCCTAGGAAAAGTCACCCTAAATACCAACCATATACCTATACATATATTAGTACTATTGTAATTATAATAAATGGTACTGTGCTATGAATGATAACTAACCTTTTAGGATAGTGTTGGTGGGCTTGCTGGGAATGGAAGGTGGTATCCAAGGCTGTAGTTAGTCCTACTGGGTCCCCGGAGGATGGCTGCTGGTGTCACTAGCGGGTAATGGCTGTTGCTCCTCCTCAACCTCCCTCATAAATCCTTCGAAATCACACTCAGAATCACTATCTTCGTCCACAGCCATGGAAGGTCCTGCTTCTGCCTGTCCTAGCACTCTGTAATCCTCGGCAAACGGCATGCTTCTCACACTGTTGCCAGAGCCCCGTCTCGTGACTGTGGAAAGTGATCGCTGTCACTGACTCGGTAGAGAATAAGGAGAAGCAACTTTGTTTATAAACCGGTACGCACGCCAATGAGAAGGGTTTCAAAACGATTGATATTTATTCTAAAATATTAATATGTATTCAGTGTCAGGCTAAATGTTCAATTCTGTAGTACGATACATTCTCTGTCGAGTCGCCTGGGTTTTGGTCACACTGTTTTCCCCATCGTATGCTCGGCAGGAATCCATGCAGATGAATTCCAAATGCCCGTGGTATCGTTGGCAATTTTACCACGTTACCGTTCCGATTTACCATCGTATCCTCGGCAAACCAGGTATGAAGTGCCGTGTGATAGCCTTCGGCTGCCAGGATCTTGGTTAAGTTTTTTATTATGATCATGTTGGCTTCATTCATGTCGTAGGCCTTGGCAATGTCAACTTTCCTCTCCCCTTTCTTCTTCCTCTCGATGCTTTCTAGCTTGGTGGCCTGAGGGAGATGCCAACGCTTCTTGGGGTTCTCAGAAGGCTTCCTAGGCATCGTGAGCAGGGTAAAATGCAGTAACAAGGGCAGAAAATGCAGCAAGAAAATAGCACCTTCCAGTGCAATTATGCAACTGAGTGGCTCTGTGGCGGGAGAAATGTAAACAAAACATCAAGTGACACCAGAAGTGTTTTTAATTGGGCGGCATCACGATCACGTCATGATAGCGGGCAAGGAAGGCTACTTGATCAGAAGTTTTTCATTGCCTATCATCATCATGGGAATGTCCAGTATGGCCGTGTTGGACCGGGGGTGATCGTGCTACAGTGAACTCTGCGGATTTGGACCAATTCTCGGAGCTCTGTGCGTGTTATGCTAACACACTCGTGTTCCGGTAATTAAATCGTATTAAATAATACTAATTAATTGCTCACCGTGCTGGACTCGAATCGTGCTGGACTAACGCGTGCTGGATGCGAGGGTACTGTATATGAAATTAGAAACTGGAGAGAATGTGAAGAGAGATATGGCGGTAGTGTATGTTCCCCCTAAGACGAGCGTATGGAATGATGACGAATACCAGGAGATGTTGTCAGATATGGCTAGTTATTTACAAAAAATAACTGAGAAATGCAACAATATAATTTTGGTGGGTGACTTTAACTGTAAAGAGGTGAACTAGGAGGAATGGGACTCAGGAGGCAGCGAGGATTCGTGGGGGACTATATTATTAAATATAATAATGAATAATGTGATGATGCAATGGGTCAAAGAAGAGACACGGTTCCGAGGTGAGGACACACCAGCAAGGTTAAATTTACTGTTTACTAAAGAACCCGATGTAATAGAATCATTGAAATATTTCTGTCCTATAGGAAAAAGTGATCATGTGGTCACTGAGTTCCAGATGACAATAGGGAACCTCGAGCCAAGAGATGAGCTTCATAAACAGGGAAGATACAACTTTTGGAAAAAAAATTTTACAGGATTGAGAAAATTTTTTGAAAATGCAGAATGGAGAAAATTCAGAGAAACAAGAGAGATACAGAGGAAGTGGGATATCTTTCTAGACCTCTATAATTTGGGAGTGGAAAAATTTGTACCAAGAGTAATAAGGAAAGAAAACAGGAAAAAGGAGTGGTTTAATAGAAGGTGTATGATAGCAAAAAAAGAGAGAGATAAGGCATGGAACAACTGGACAAAGAGAGGTAACAACAGAACAAAGGAAGAATATAAAAGAACTAGAAATGAATACACAAGAATACGTAGAGAAGAAAGGAATTTTGAAAAAGGTATAATAGACAAATGCAAGGATGAACCAAAACCGTTTTATAGATTTGTTAATGGCAAACTGAAACAAAAGCAAGGAATCACCAAACTGAAAGTAAAAGGAGAGGTCTATAAAGATGCAGCAATGCAAGCTGAAATAATGAACAAATGTTTCCAATCGGTTTTCACTAATGAAAAAGAGTTTGTGGAAAGGGAGAGAGTGATTAGAAATGTACCGGTGATAAAAGATATAAAAGCGGAGGCACAGGAAGTGTATAAATTACTGGAAACTCAAGATGTAAGGAAAGACCCAGGACCTGATGGAATTTCTAATTGGGTACTGAAGGAATGCAGAGAACTACTGGTGGATAAAATTCACAGTTTAATCGTGTGTTCTCTGGAAGTTAATCGTGTGTTCTCTGGAAGAGGGGAAAGTGCCACAAGAATGGAAGACGGCAAATGTGGTACCAATTTATAAGGGAAGAAACAGGGAAGAACCCCTGAATTATAGACCAGTGTCTCTTACCAGCATGGTCGCAAAATTGTGTGAGAGAATCCTGAAAGACAGATGGATAAAATATCTAGAAGAGATGAATATTTTGGCTGAATGTCAGTTTGGATTCAGAAGTGGAAGGTCATGTGTTTCCAACTTGTTGAGCTTTTACTCAAGAGCAATTGACATGGTACAGGAGAGAGATGGTTGGGTGGATTGTGTGTACTTAGACTTAGAGAAGGCCTTTGACAAGATACCTCATAAGAGACTAATGTGGAAACTAGAAATAGGAGGACTGAAGGGGAAACTCCTGGAATGGATGAGAGACTTTTTGAGAGAAAGACAAATGAGGACAGTAATAAAAGATAGGATGTCTGGATGGAGGGAAGTAACAAGTGGAGTCCCTCAAGGCTCGGTGTTCGCGCCAGTAATGTTCCTAATTTACGTAAATGATATGGTAGATGGAGTGAACAATTATGCAAGTCTGTTTGCTGATGATGTAAAGATCTTGAGGAAGGTAGAGGTTGAGGAGGAGTGTAAAATGCTGCAGGAGGATCTGGATAGGATACATGATTGGAGCCGGACGTGGGAAATGAAATTTAATATAAAGAAATGTAAAATATTGGAAATGGGTAAAAGTACCAGGAGGCTATCACTGAATTATTTGTTGGGTAATGAATTAATTACAAAAATGAGAGAAGAGAAAGATTTGGGAGTGCTGGTCCAAGAAGTTTGTCACCTGAAAAACACATTAACAAGATAGTTAGAGAGACTTATAAACTCTTGACAAACATAAGAGTAGCATTTCATTACATGGATGAGGAGATGATGAAAAAATTGATAGTGGCCATGATCCAACCCAGGTTAGAATATGCAGCGGTAGTGTAGTCCCCACACAAAAAGAAAGATATAAACAAGATTGAGAGAATACAAAGAACAGCAACCAAGATGGTCCCCAGTCTGGCAGATCTGTCATACAGAGGCTGGAAAAGCTGGATTTGCATTCCTTAGAGGAAAGGAGAAAGAGGGGAGACATGATTGCAGTATTCAGAACCATGGTGGGAGTAGATAAAATTGACTGAGATCTGTTTTTATGGGATAAGAGAGCAACAAGAGGACACGGAACGAAATTGAAAAAGTCAAGCTGCTTGAAGGATATCAAGAAATATAGCTTTCCTTACAGAAGTATAGGCTTATGGAATAGCCTGGACAAAGAGATCGTCCAGTCTAAAAACTTAAACGAGTTTAAAGCTAAATTTGACTTACTGAGAAACAGCGATGGGAACCCACGAGCATAGCACATTTTGTGTATATCACAATTAGGTATATTAGGTAAATACATAAGTATTTGGAACGACTTAGATGAAAAGGTGGTGCAGGAGAAAAACATTCATGTGTGTAAAGGTAGACTAGATAAAGGTGGATATGGAGACAGGACATTACGAGTATTGCTCAATTACTGTATACCACAAATAGGTAAATAGGTAAATACAGTTCCGTCGCTGACAAAGACGAAGCTCTTCCTGGATCGTGGGGTAAAATCGCTGAATCAGCGACGAAAAGGAGACCAGCCCATTTGTGATTATATGAATGAGTATGCGAGTGGTGGTCCAGTCACAAAGCAGTTAAAAAAAAAAAAAAAAAAAAAAAAAAAAAAAAAAAAAAGCGGTTTCGGTCCTAAAGAGTACATGATAACAGTGGAAATAGAAAGTCCATATGGTTGCACATCATGGCAGAAAGGGAGAGTGCTTTGTTTACAACTGGTGAGAGGGATTTTGTGGGCTTCTCCGAAGATGATGTGGGAAACGGAAGTACTATGTTGAACCAAACAAGACTAGCAGGAGTAGAGAAAACAGCGGAAAGGAATGTCCAGGAGTTAAAAAAAGTATGGGCAGTAATTAGAGAGTTACAGGAACAGACCTTAGAGCAGGAGAAGGAGATCAAAATTCTATGGAATAAACTGGAAAAAGTTTGTACACGCAGTGACGAACAAGAAAGAGAAGTCACAGAATTAAAAGTGAGTAATGAATCTGCCTCTAATGAAATAAAACAGCTCAAGAGGGAGAATACGAGGTTGGAAGAATAAAGGGACAGGATGAAAAGTAAACTAAATGAGTATGAATCAAAATCAAGGATGCAAGATTAGCACATTAAGGAAATTAAGGAGCAACATAAGGGGTGGAAAAAAATTCAGGAAGAAGGAAATGTAAATCTGAAAGAGATTATAGAACAACAAAAAGGAAAAGGTGGAGAAGGAAGTGGTTAGGGTACCGAGAAGTAGAGAATCTTTAGTCAGGGATGTAGCAGAAAAAGAAAAACGTGTAATAATTTCAGGAGTAAAAGAAAAACGTGTGACAGTAAGGTCAGAAAGAGAAAGGGGAGAACTAAGGTTAAAGAAATAATATCAGTAGTTATGGAGGGAAACAACGAAGCTCAACAAGAGATTGAAAAGGTGTTTAGGTTAGGAAAGTACGAGCAAGGAGGGGCAAGGCCTTTGAAGGTAAAGTTTAAGTCCCAGGCAACAGTAAACGAAATCATCAATAGAACATGGAAATTATCAGACAAAGAAGGGTTCAAAAATGTTTGGATAAGGAGAGATGCAAATGTGGAAGAAAGAGCTAAAATAAAGGAGTTAGTAAAGGAAGCACAGACAAAAAGCGAACAGAGAACAGAGGAAGAGTAGACAGTGTTTTATTGTAGAGTTATGGATCAGAAATTGAGGATGCGGTACCACTGGACAGAAGGAGAGAAGAGGGTATAAAAAACATCAAAAATAATTCGAAGGTGGCATATACTAATGTTGATGGTTTAATATCGGTAACGTTAGAAATCAACGATTTCTTGAGGGTATATGAACCTGATGTTGTGTGCTTTGTAGAGACCAAGTTAAGAGAAAATATTGATGTTCATATGGGAGATGGTAAATACAAACTGTGGAGAAGAGACAGTAATGAAAAAGCGGAAGGAGGAGTGATGATAGCAGTGAACAGCAACATCACTGTAGATACCGTGGAAATGGGAGAAGGCAGGAGCGGAGTGATAAATATGAATTTACAAACTGGAGAGAGTAACAAGAGAGATATGGTGGTAGTGTATGTTCCCCCTAAGACAAGAGCATGGAATGACGATGAATACCAGGAGATATTATCAGACATGGCTAGTTATTTACAAAAAATTACTGAGAAAAGCAATAATATAATTTTAATGGGTGACTTTGACTGTAAACAGGTGAACTGGGAGGAAGAAGACTCAGGAGGCAGCGAAGATTCTTGGGACATTATATTATTAAATATAACAATGAACAATGTGATGACGCAATGGGTCAAAGAAGAGACACGGTTCCGAGGTGAGGACACACCAGCAAGATTAGACTTACTGTTTACCAAAGAACCCGATGTAACAGAATCTTTGAAATACTGTATCTGTCCTATAGGAAAATGTGATCATATGGTCACTGAGGTCCGAATGATCATAGGGAACGTGGTGCCAAGGACGAGCTTTATAGGCAGGGAAGATACAACTTTGGGAAAGCAAACTTTACAGGACTGAGAAAAATTTTTGAAAATGCAGATTGGAGAAAATTCAGAGAAATAAGGCAGATACAGAGGAAGTGGGATATCTTTCTAGACCTCTATAATTCGGGTGTGGAAAAATTTGTGCCAAAAGTAAAGGGGAAAGAAAACAGGAAAATGAAGTGGTTTAATAAAAGGTGTACGATAGTAAAAAAAGAGAAAGACCCGACGTGAAACAACTGGAGAAAGTGAGGTAACAAGAGAACAAAGGAAGAATGTAAAAGATCTAGAAATGAATACACATGCATATGTAGAGAGGAAGAAAGGAATTTTGAAAAAGGTATAACAGACAAATCTAAGGACGAACCCAAACTGTTTTATAGATTTGTCAATGGCAAACTGAAACAAAAGGAAAGAATCACCACTGAAAGTAGCAGGAGAGGTCTATACAGATGCGGCAATGCAAGCTGAAATAATGAATGTTTCCAATCGGTTTTCACTAATGAAGAGGAGTTTGTGGAAGGGGAGGGAATGACTAGAAATGTAGTGATGAAAGATATAAAAGTGGAAGTACAGGAAGTGTATAAATTACTGGAATCTCAAAATGTAAGGAAAGCCCCAGGACCAGATGGAATCTCTAATTGGGTACTGAAGGAATGCAGAGAACAACTGGTGGATAAGATTCACAGTTTAACCCCTTGAGTGCTGCACGCATCTGAGAAGGATGGGTCGACAGACTGCTCCAAACCTCTCAGAAGGCTCTTAATGAACATTAACGGAAAATAGCTGCACCAGGGCATGATTTAGCTCAGAGCTCTCAGCAGGCTAGGGTTAATTGTGCATTCTCTGGAAGAGGGGAAACTGCCTCAAGAATGGAAGAGAGCAAATGTGGTACCAAATTATGAGGGAGGAAACAGGGAAGAGCCCCTGAATTATAGATCAGTGTCCCTAACCTACATGGTCGCATAATTGTGCGAGAGAATCCTGAAAGATAGCTGTATAATATATCTCGAAGAGATGAATATTTTGGGTGAAAGTAAGTTTGGATTCAGAAGTGGAAGGTCATATGTTTCCAACTTTTTGAGTTTTTACTAAAGAGCGACTGACGTGCTACAGGAGAGAGATGGTTGGGTGGATTGTGTGTATTTAGATTTGGAGAAGGTCTTCGACAAGCTACCCGATAAGAGACTAATGCGGAAACTAAAGCATGATGGAGGACTGAAGGGGAACCTCCTGGAATGGATGAGAGACTTTTTGAGAGACAGACAAATGAGGAGAGCAATAAAGGATAGGATGTCTGGTTGGAGGGAGGTAGCAAGTGGAGTCCCAGTGGGCTCAGTGTTGGCACCAGTAATGTTCCTGCTTTACGTAAATGATATGGTAGATTGGGGAAAGCCCCAGGAATTTATGAAGTGTGTGGTGAAATGCTGAAGGGAGACATAGTAGTAGAATCGATGTGGAAGATGTGCAGATTGGCCTAGGAGGAAGGTAGAGTCCCGGAGGATTGGAAGTCAGGTATAATTATTCCCTTGTACAAATGAAAAGGGGAAAAAGAAGTGTGTGGTAATCATAGGGGCATTTGTGTTCTTAGTATAATAGGAAAAGTGTATGGTAGGATACTTACTGACAGAGTTAGAGAAAGAACAAAGGAATTAGTTGGAGAAGAACAGGGAGGTTTTAGCAAGGGAAGAAGTTGTGTAGATCAGATATTTATTCTTGGATCTTCAGTGGAAAAGTTTCTGGAGAAGCAAAAGAAGTTCTATGCGGCTTTCATGGATTTGGAGAAAGCATATGACAGGGTGGACAGACAAGGATTGTGGAAAGTGTGAAGAATATATGGAATAGATGGGAAGTTGTTGAATGCTGTGAAGAGTATGTATGATGGTGCTAAGGCTGCAGTGCACGTGGATGGTGAACTAGGTGAATTTTTCTCTTTGAAGGTTGGGTTGAAACAGGGATGTGTCATGTCTCCATGGTTGTTCAATCTGTATATGGATGGGGTAATAAAAGAGGTACAAGGTAGGGTAGTGGATGTTGGAGTGGCCCTGGTGAGAAAGGGTAGTGTTTGGAAACTCCCTGTACTATTTTTTGCAGATGATACTATGTTGTTAAGTGAAGACAAAGGGGAGCTGCAAGGCTTGGTGGATGAGTTTGGGAGAGTGTGTAAGAAACGGAATCTAAAGGTAAATGTAGGGAAGAGTAAAGTGATGGTCTTTGAGAGAGGTGAAGTCAGTGAATGTATAGTGAGGTTGGATGGTGAGGAATTGGAAAATGTGAGTACATTTAAGTACTTGGGTAGTGTGATCAGTAAGGATACAGGTTTGGAGAGTGAAGTGCTTGAAAGGGTACAACAAGGAAGAAAGGTTGCTGGTTCCTTGAAAGCAGTGATAAGAAACAGGGAAGTGAACATGGAAGTGAAAAAGTTACTACATGACAGTATTGTGATACCAACTCTAACGTATGGAAGTGAAGCTTGGACGTTGTTGGAAGGACACAAGTCAAGAGTGAGAGCAGTGGAAATGAGTTATTTAAGAGGAGCCTGTGGAGTCACATGGAGAGACAGGCTGACAAATGAGGATATAAAGGAGCGTTGTGGTGTGGATGTGGATGTGGTAGGAAGCGTTACAAGGAATACACTGAGGTGGTTTGGCCATGTGGAGAGGATGGAGGGTGAAAGACTGACGAAGAGAGTGTATGTGAGTGAGGTGGAGGGGGGGAGGGAGGGGGAGGCCGAGGATGAGATGGAGGGATGAGGTGGAGAGGTATATGAGAGAGGAGGGTGTGAGTTTGGAGCAGGGCAGCGAAATGGCGGGGGACAGAGCGACATGGAGGCGATTTGTTTGTGGCCACCCCGAACAGGATTGAGGTGTCTGGCAATAGACAGATAGATATGGTAGATGAAGTGAACAGTTATGCAAGTCTGTCTGCTGATGACGTAAAGATCTTGAGGAAAGCAGAGGTGCAGGAGGATCTGGATAGGATACACGATTGGAGCCGAATGTGGGAAATGAAATTCAACACAAAGAAATGTAAAATATTGGAAATGGGTACAAGTACCAGGAGGCCAGCACTGAATTATTTGTTGGGTAATGAATTAACCCCTACACCGCGGGCTTGTTTACCAATGACTTGCGTGTGCCGCGGGGTTATTTGGGCTCCGACTGACTCTCAAAAAATATTTGCCAAAAATCAGTTATTAGTCCTAGAATAATAAAATTACATATGCTTATGGCACATACCTTCAGCTTTCTCCTGGAATGATTGTTGAGCCTTCGTCGGTTACCGTAGGACTTGTGGAGACCTCTGAAGTAGGGTAACGAAGTCTCCACTTTACACTTCCTGACAACCCGTAATATGATTACCACAGCCAGATACAAACACTATAAACACTATTCTACAATTTTCAAGTAGTTTGGGATCCATACTCAAAAAAAAAAACACTGTGAAAGCAATGGAAATTACGAGCGCGTCTGATCGTCGCACTGGCACTAGTTCGCTCTTGGTAGTCTGTCATTTATTATTCATAAAACCCCTCACACTTTATATTTCTATTACTATATAACACTTATATATATCTCTACAGTCTTTATCCATAAGTTTCCTTCAGTAGTATTAGTTTATTGTCACTGTAGGGATTCAATTTCTTTCAGTAAAGTATGTAGCATTCACTTTCTCATCCTGTATACTGGCATTGAGAGTGAATGTCACTTTCATCTTCACTCTCATAACTCATAGCATTCAGACATGCTAGAGTGAAACTTTCACTTTCATTACTCCTAGGGTATATACTCGTATTCTTATAATACTACTCATTTACATTTCTATTTACGTTCTCTATTTTATTTACGTTATTTACATTTCTATTTTATTTACACTGTGTTGTGCACTGTCACTTGAAATAACTTATAAAACTATTTTCCATTGTTCACGTATATTTACATTCATTACTTTCACTTGCTGTTTACACATTCTTTACACATTATTTACAATTCCACTTGCACTGTTTTACTCAATAGAAAGATTGTAGTCACTCTTTTATCAATTGTCAGCCCTTTACCTCTTTCCACACGAGGTTTAGTAGGGGGTAAAGGTCACAGGGCCATTTGCATGGGGGTGAAAAAAGGCCTTGACGTCAGCAAGAAGAAACATACGTACTCTCGCTTCGGAAGATGAGAGTGAACTGATAACGGAGGACCAGCGTGGAGGCCTGCTAGGGGTTATTCAGAGTTACCAATATTACTTCTTGAAACAGCTAAGTCTAGCACTGATATGATTGGCAGGAAATCTAGACAATACATTATAAATTTGGTAGTTCCAGGTAAATGTAAATATCACTTAGGCTTCTCCCTTCCCTCCTTACATGTATATTTATTACGAAAATAGATTAGAGGCCTACTTAGGAGATATATATTCAGAGCTACCAATGTTATATCTTGAAACAGCTTTGTCTAGCACTGATATGATTGGCAGGAAATCTAGACAATACATTATAAATTAGGTAGTTCCAGGTGAATGTAAATATCACTTAGGCTTCTCCCTTCCCTCCTTACATGTATATTTATTACGAAAATAGATTATACGGCATATTTCAAGGGGAAAAAAACAGCGAAAATTAGCGAACGAGTGCACGTGAGGTGTTGTCAGGTGATAATTAGCCAATTCCAGGTGTATGGCACTCTCACTTACCTTATTTCTTTCTTGTATATATTATTTGGTATAAGAATAGGACATAGGGCTTATTTCAATGGATGGAATCAGTGAAAAATTCCAGGGAAGATTTACTTAGCGTAGCACGGCCGGGCAGGCGAGAGGATAGGGTAATGGAGGGGGGGTAGGGAGGGGAGTCAAGAACGGAGAGAAATGGCTAAATTGTCAAAAATGGATGGGAGTACAGATGAGATTAGGAGTGCTGACTAGTGTTGGACATTGGCAGTACTGATAGATGATACAAGCCCCCACTTGGAAGCCCGGGTGAATTCAAAATAACACAGAATCACAAAAGCGACGCCCCACGGTATGATCCCTTGCTCCCAAGCGTCACGAAAGTGACGCCCCGCGGTTAAGGGGTTAATCACAAAAAGGAGAGAAGAGAAAGATTTGGGAGTGCTGGTCCAAGATAGTTTGTTACCAGAAAAACATAATAACAAGATAATTGGAGAGACTTATAAACTCTTGACTAACATAAGAGTAGCATTTCATTATATGGATGAGGAGATGATGAAAAAATTGATAGTGGCCATCATCCGCCCCAGGTTAGAATATGCAGCGGTAGTGTGGTCCCCATACAAAAAGAAAGATATAAACAAGATTGAGAGAATACAAAGAACAGCAACCAAGATGGTCCCCAGTCTGACAGACCTGTCATACAGAGAGAGGCTGGAAAAGCTGGATTTGCCTTCCTTAGAGGAAAGAAGAAAGAGGGGAGACATGATTGCAGTGTTCAGGACCATGGTGGGAGTAGATAAAATTGACAAAGAAGATCTGTTTGTATGAGATAAGAGAGCAACAAGAGGACACGGAATGAAATTGAAAAAGTCAAGCTGCTTGAAGGATATCAAGAAATATAGCTTTCCTTACAGAAGTACAGACTTATGGAATAGCCTGGACAAAGAGATCGTCCAGACTAAAAAATTAAACAAGTTTAAAGCTAAATTTGACTTACTGAGAAACAGCGACGGAAACCCACGAGCATAGTACATTCCGTGTATATCACAATTAGGTATATTAGGTAAATAATTAAATATTTGGAACGACCTAGACAAAGAGGTGGTGCATGAGAAAAACATTCATGTGTGTAAAGGTAGACTTGATAAATGTGGATATGGAGACAGGACAACATGAGCATTGCTCAATTCCTGTATACTACAAATAGGTAAATACAAATAGGTAAATACACACACACACACACACACACGAACGAACGGCCAGAGAGAGCAGACGTCCCAGCCATCGCTGCTAACCTTAAGTAGTTTCAGGAATTTTGTCTGTCCTGTCTCCTATGGTCTTGTTTTAAATTTAAAATAATGAAAGTTAATAGACTACCAAAAATGTAAAGATTTATTGGCTAGAGTATACATGAATGTTTGTAGTATTTTTCGGTAACAGCTGTTTTGGTACTTTAACCAACATCAAACATGGCCGAAAATGTAAACAATAAGGGACTCAAATTTCAAGGATTTGATAGAAATACCAATGTCGTGGATCTGGTTAAAACATTAATTATGAGGATTAGTGAACTTGAAAAGAAAGTAGAGAATCTAGTGATAATGGATGTGTCTGAAAATACGGAGACTACCATACAGAGTCTGATCCAATCCAATGAAACAGCGAATGAAGAGATTAGAAATTTGAAGCGGGAAAATGTCGAATTGAGGAGGAAACTAGAAGAGAGTACTAATAAAACGGAGAAGGTGAGTAGTGTATTAGAAGAACATAAGGCAAAGTGGGCACACGTTGAAGAAGAACAGAAAGAAGTGGTCAGCTTAAGAGAGATCATCCAGAAAGAAAGGGAAATGAACAAGAAAAAAATGGAAGAAAATGTTGTGAAAATACTGAAGAAAAAAGAGAAAATAGTGAGAGAAACTGTAGATAGGAACAGATGTGTGGTAATATTTGGAAACAGGGAAGAGGAAGAAAAGGTTAGGTTCGTAAGACTCGAGAGAGACACGAACCTGGTGAGAGGAATATTAGGCAAGATTGACCCCGAAGGAGACAAGTGGGTAAAAGAAATTGAGGAAGTAAGGAGAACAGGGCCTTACAAGAAAGGGGAAACAAGACCAATGAGAGTCAAGTTTACATCAGAAAGTGTAATAAACGAGATACTGTACTTAAAGTGACCTGGAAATTAAGCAAAGAGGCAGGGATGGAAAATATTATAATAAGGAAAGATTTGAATGAAGAAGAAAGAGAAGTTTTAAAATCATTGAAGGAAGAAGTAAAGGAAAAAAATGATAAGAGGACAGAGGAAGAATGTAATACCTTTTTTTGGAGAGTAATGGATATGAAAGGAAGGAAGTGGTATTTAAGGAAACAGAAGTGAAGGAAACTAAGGGGGATGGCTGTGAAAGATCAGAAGTTGAGGAAATGGTAAGGACAGAGAGTAGGAGAGAAGAGGGTATTAAAAACGTCAAAAATAATTTGAAGGTGATATATACTAATGTTGATGGTTTCATATCGACAAGGACCGAAATTAATGATTTCTTGAGAGAACATGAACCTGATGTCATGTGCTTTGTAGAGACCAAATTAAGAGAAGATACTGATGTTCATTTGGGAGATGGTAAATGCAAACTGTGGAGAAAAGACGGAAAAGAAAATATGGGAGGACGAGTGATGATAGCAGTGAAGAACAACATAAATGTAGATACTGTGGAAATGGGAGAAGGCAGGGCTGAAGTGATATATACGAAATTAGAAACTGGAGAGAATGTTAAGAGAGATATGGCGGTAGTGTATGTTCCCCCAAAGACGAGAGCATGGAAGGATGACGAATACCATGAGATGTTGTCAGATATGGCTAGCTATTTACAAAAAATAACTGAGAAAAGCAATAATATAATTTTGGTGGGTGACTTTAACTGTAAAGAGGTGAACTGGGAGGAATGGTACTCGGGAGGCGGCGAGGATTCCTGGGGCACTATGTTATTAAATATAATAATGAATAATGTGATGACGCAATGGGTCAAAGAAGAGACACGGTTTCGAGGTGAGGACACACCAGCAAGGTTAGTTTTACTGTTTACCAAAGAACCCGATGTAACAGAATCATTGAAATATCTCTGTCCTTTAGGAAAAAGGGATCATGTGGTCACTGAGTTCCAGATGTTAATAGGGAACGTCGAGCCAAGAGACGAGCTTCATAGACAGGGAAGATACAACTTTGGGAAAGCAAATTTTACAGGATTGAGAAACTTTTTTGAAAATGCAGATTGGAGAAAAATCAGAGAAACAAGAGAGATACAGAGGAAGTGGGATATCTTTCTAGACCTCTATAATTTGGGAGTGGAAAAATTTGTACCAAAAGTAAAAGGGAAAGAAAACAGAAAATAGGTGTATGATAGCAAAAAAAAGAGAGAGATAAGGCGTGGAACAATTGGAGAAAGAGAGGTAATAACAGAACAAAGGAAGAATATAAAAGAACAAGAAATGAATACACAAGAATATGTAGAGAAGAAGAAAGGAATTTTGAAAAAGGTATAATAGACAAATGCAAGGATGAACCCAAACTGTTTTATAGATTTGTTAATGGCAAACTGAAACAAAAGGAAGGAATCACCAAACTGAAAGTAGAGGGAGAGGTCTATAAGGATGCGGCAATGCAAGCAGAAATAATGAACAAATGTTTCCAGTCAGTTTTCACTAAAGAAAAGGAGCTTGTGGAAGGGGAGGGAGTGATTAGAAATGTTCCGGTGATAAAAGATATAAAAGTGGAGGTACAGTAAGTGTATAAATTACTGGAAACTCAAGATGTAAGGAAAGCCCCAGGACCTGATGGAATTTCTAATTAGGTACTGAAGGAATGCAGAGAACAACTGGTGGATAAAATTCACAGTTTAATCGTATGTTCACTGGAAGAGGGGAAAGTGCCACAAGAATGGAAGAGGGCAAATGTGACACCAATTTACAAGGGAAGAAACAGGGAAGAACCCCTGAATTATAGATCAGTGTCTCTAACCAGCATGGTCGCAAAATTGTGTGAGAGAATCTTGAAAGACAGATGGATAAAATATCTGGAAGAGATGAATATTTTGGCTGAATGTCAGTTTGGATTCAGAAGTGGAAGGTCATGTGTTTCTAACTTGTTGAGCTTTTACTCAAGAGCGATTGACGAGGTACAGGAGAGAGATGGTTGGGTGAATTGTGTGTACTTAGACTTAGAGAAGGCCTTTGAGAAGGTACCTCATAAGAGACTAATGTGGAAACTAGAATATCTAGGAGGACTGAAGGGGAAACTTATGGAATGGATGAGAGACTTTTTGAGAGACAGACAAGTGAGGACAGTAATAAAGGATAGGATGTCTGGATGGAGGGAAGTAACAAGTGGAGTCCCTCAAGGCTCGGTGTTGGTGCCTGTAATGTTCCTGATTTACGTAAATGATATGGTGTAAAGTGGAGGGACTGTAAGAAAATGTTCTGGAAAGAGGTGAAAAGAGAAAGACAGGGTGGAAGTGAAGTTAGCAGGGGATTGAAAGACAAAAATGGTAGATTACTTGTGGAGAAGGGAGAAAAAGTGAGCAGATGGAGAGAACACTTTAAGGAATTGCTGAACGTGGAGGATGGAAGTAATGCGAGTATAAGTGGCTGGGGAATGGCTGGGAGAAGGAGGGAGGTGAGAGGACAGGAAGAAATCAGTAGGATAGAAGTTGTGGAAGCAATGAAGAAAGTTAAATCAGGGAAAGCCCTAGGAATTGATGGAGTGTGTGGTGAAATGCTGAAGCATGGGGGAGAGATAGTAGTAGAATGGATGTGGAAGATGTGCAGATTGGCCTAGGAGGAAGGTAGAGTCCCGGAGGATTGGAAGTCAGGTATAATTATTCCCTTGTACAAAGGAAAAGGGGAAAAAGAAGTGTGTGGTAATCATAGGGGCATTTGTGTTCCTAGTATAATAGGAAAAGTGTATGGTAGGATACTTACTGACAGAGTTAGAGAAAGAACAGAGAAATTAGTTGGAGAAGAACAGGGAGGCTTTAGGAAGGGAAGAGGTTGTGTAGATCAGATATTCATTCTTGGATCTTTAGTGGAAAAGTTTCTAGAGAAGGGAAAGAAGTTGTATGCGGCTTTCATGGATTTGGAGAAAGCATATGACAGGGTGTATCGATAGACTAGGATTGTGGAAAGTGTTAAGAATATATGGAGTAGATGGGAAGTTGTTGAATGCTGTGAAGAGTATGTATGATGGTGTGAAGGCTGCAGTGCGTGTGGATGGTGAACTAAGTGAATTTTTCTCTTTGAAAGTTGGGTTGAAACAGGGATGTGTCATGTCTCCATGGTTGTTCAATCTGTACATGGATGGGGTAATAAAAGAGGTACAAGGTAGGGTAGTGGATGTTGGAGTGGCCCTGGTGAGAGAGGATAGTGTTTGGAAAGTCCCTGTACTGTTGTTTGCAGATGATACTGTGTTGTTGAGTGAAGACGAAGGAGAGCTGCAAGGCTTGGTGGATGAGTTTGAGAGAGTGTGTAAGAAACGGAATCTAAAGGTGAATGTAGGGAAGAGTAAAGTGATGGTCTTTGAGAGAGGTGAAGTCAGTGAATGTACAGCGAGGTTGGATGGTGAGGAATTGGAAAATGTGAGTACGTTTAAGTACTTGGGTAGTGTGATGAGTAAGGATGGAGGTTTGGAGGGTGAAGTGCTTGAAAGGGTACAGCAGGGAAGAAAGGTTGCTGGTTCCTTGAAAGCAGTGATAAGAAACAGGGAAGTGAGCATGGAAGTGAAAAAGTTACTACATGACAGTATTGTGATACCAACTCTAACGTACGGAAGTGAAGCTTGGACGTTGTTGGAAGGACACAAGTCAAGAGTGAGAGCCATGGAAAGGAGTTATTTAAGAGGAGCCTGTGGAGTCACATGGAGAGACAGGCTGACGAATGAGGATATAAAGGAGCGTTGTGGTGTTGATGTGAATGTGATAGGAAGCGTTATGAGGAACACATTGAGGTGGTTTGGCCATGTGGAGAGGATGGAGGGTGAAAGACTGACGAAGAAAGTGTATGTGAGTGAGGTGGAGGGGGAAAGACGGAGGGGGAGGCCGAGGATGAGATGGAGAGATGGGGTGGAGAGGTATATGAGAGAGGGGGGTGTGAGTTGGGAGCAGGGGAGTGAAATGGCGGGGGACAGGGCGACTTGGAGGCGATTTGTTTGTGGCCACCCCAAACAGGATTGAGGCATCTGGCAATAGATAGATAGACAGATAGATGGATAGATATGGTAGATAGAGTGAACAGTTATGCAAGTCTGTTTGCTGATGATGTAAAGAACTTGAGGAAGACAGAGGTTGAGGAGGATTGTAAAATACTGCAGGAGGATTTGGATAGAATACACAATTGGAGCCGGACGTGGGAAATGAAATTTAATATAAAGAAATGTAAAATATTGGAAATGGGTAAAAGTACCAGGAGGCCATCACTGAATTATTTGTTGGGTAATGAATTAATCACAAAAAGGAGAGAAGAAAAAGATTTGGGAGTGCTGGTCCAAGATAGTTTGTCACCAGAAAAAGGACATTAACAAGATAGTTGGAGAGACTTATAAACTCTTGACTAACATAAGAGTAGCATTTCATTATATGGATGAGGAGATGATGAAAAAATTGATAGTGGCCATCATCCGCCCCAGGTTAGAATATGCAGTGGTAGTGTGGTCCCCACACAAAAAGAAAGATATAAACAAGATTGAGAGAATACAAAGAACAGCAACCAAGATGGTCCCCAGTCTGACAGACCTGTCATACAGAGAGAGGCTGGAAAAGCTGGATTTGCCTTCCTTAGAGGAAAGGAGAAAGAGGGGAGACATGGTGGGAGTAGATAAAATTGACAAAGAAGATCTGTTTGTATGGGATAAGAGAGCAACAAGAGGACACGGAATGAAATTGAAAAAGTCAAGCTGTTTGAAGGATATCAAGAAATATAGCTTTCCTTACAGAAGTATAGACTTATGGAATAGCCTGGACAAAGAGATCGTCCAGTCTAAAAAATTAAACGAGTTTA
This sequence comes from Coenobita brevimanus, assembly GCF_032717465.1. Taxonomy (NCBI): domain Eukaryota; kingdom Metazoa; phylum Arthropoda; class Malacostraca; order Decapoda; family Coenobitidae; genus Coenobita; species Coenobita brevimanus. The sequence continues at coordinate 35,443,567 of NC_137063.1, forward strand.
AAGCTAAATTCGACTTATTGAGAAACAGCGACGGAAACCCACAAGCATAGTACATTCCGTGTATATCACAATTAGGTATATTAGGTAAATACTTAAATATTTGGAATGACTTAGACAAAGAGGTGGTGCATGAGAAAAACATTCATGTGTGTAAAGGTAAACTTGATAAATGTGGATATGGAGACAGGACAACACGAGCATTGCTCAATTCCTGTATACTACAAATAGGTAAACAGGTAAATACACACACACACACACACACACACACACACACACACACACACACACATCCTAAACTTAGAAGAACACAATATATGGAGAAGAGATAGGAACTTAAAAAAGGGAGGAATTATAATATTAAGTAAGAAACATCTAAAAGTCAAAGAAATAGAACTAGATATACCCTCACAAGTGGAACTGATTGCAGTAGAGATCAATACCTCTGAAGGGAAAGTAATTATAGCCAATTTGTACATGCCACCCAGATCAAACACATGGGAAAGAGGCGAATATAGGGACCTGGCGGAGAGCACAATTCAGAGTTTAAGAGCATTACTACACAGAATGGAGGAGAAATTGGAAAGAATTATACTAACTGGAGATTTTAATACAAATATAAATTGGAATACTCTAGATATAATTAGCCAAGAAAGCTGTTGGGACCAATAGCTCCTGGATCTCATGCAGGAGTTTTTCCTAACGCAACATGTAAGGGAAAGCACAAGAAAAAAAGGAGTCGATGTACCCTCAATGTTAGATCTTGTATTTACTAGGCAAGAAAATGTTGTTGACAATTTAATATATCACCCTCCATTCGGCAAAAGCGACCATGCAGTACTAAATTGCAACTTCAGGATAGTATATGACATACTTAACAGCAATGAAAGTTACAAAAAGAGCCTAAACTATAAAAAGGGAAACTATCATGACCTAAAGAAGTAATTCTTAGAAACTGATTGGGAAAAGGAGCTTAGAGGACAAGATTTAAATATTATATATAAAAAATTCTGTGAACTTTATGAAACAGGAGTCCAGAAGTACATCCCACAGCACAAAGAAGCAGAAAAGAAAATAAAGAAATGGTTCAATACAGAATGTAAAAAATCAAAAGAAAAAAGAGAATTGTTGTGGAATAGATACAGAAGACACAATAATGAAAGGGCATATAACAACTATAAACAGGCAAGAAACGATTATACAAGAATAAGTAGGGAAGCCCAAAAACAGTTTCAGGAGGATATCATAAATAAAAGCAGTGATCAGCCGAAGCTATTTTACAGCTACATCTGAAGCAAAACCAAAGTAAATGATAAAATACAATCCATTATGGACGAGGGAATCACCTATACACAAGAGAAGGATAGTTGTGAAGCACTAAATAAGAATTTCCAATCAGTTTTTACGGAAGAAAAAAATTTTGAGAGGGACTATGGAACATGCAAGCCCACACATACTACCGTAAAACACCCTAGCTTTGGACATTTTTTATGTGTTTTAATGAATAACTCTGTGTAAAATGGTGCAATTTTATCCCTGTTGGTGTCATGTGGTAGCCAGGGACAGTACCTACTGAATCTATATAATAAAAAAAATTAACCACGCTAAACTTTTTTTTTTTTTTTTTTTTTTTTTTCAAGTGTCTGAAGTTAGGAACGAATTTCCTTACTTTGGACAGCTCTTCTAAACTTCGGACATCCAAGTATTTGCCCTTTAAACATGAGAATGGTTAATAACACCTGTCTCTGGACACACTGGCCAAACTTCGGACACTTTAAAGTTTTTTTAAAAATGTCAAAAAAAATACTGGGCACTCGTGGCCAGACTTATACGTATATAAAGGGAAATATCCAAACATATCTTCTTTTTTGAGCTCATAATTTGAAATCACATTAAGATGCATCATATCACATTGTAGTGAGGTAATCTGGCCATAAATATAACTAAGAACTCTTCAGAAACTTTTTCAGACGAAAAAATTATATAAAATGCATTGCATATTTTCCAAACTGTAAGGGGAACTGATCTTTTTTTCCTAAACAAAACTTCACTTAATTATCAAGTAGCTACCTCACTGACTCAACAAATGCATACTGAAATAACATAATATAATGTTAAACACTTCTTAATGGTTCCAATGACACCCACACACCCACTAACACGCACACAAATCAATAGACACACGCACACACAGGCACATGTTATGAAGGCACCATGGAATGTATTAACGAGCTACACGCTTTTAGTCTTATACACACACACACACACACACACACACACACACACACACACACACACACACACACACACGAACGAACAGCCGGAGAGAGCAGACGTCCCAGCCATCGCTCCTAACCTTGAGTAGTTTCAGGAATTTTTGTCTGTCCTGTCTCCTAAGGTCTTTCTTTAAATTTAAAATAATGAAAGTTAGTAGACTACCAAAAATGTAAAGATTTGTTGGCTATAGTATACATGAATGTTTGTGGTTTATTCAGTAACAGCTGTTTTGGTACTTTACATTAAACATGGCCGAAAATGTAAACAGTGAGGGAATGGAATTTCAAGGATTTGATGCTAATACCAATGTCATGGACCTGGTGAAAACATTAATTATGAGGATTAGTGAACTCGAAAAGAAAGTAGAGAATCTAGTGATAAAGGATGTGTCAGTAAATACGGAAACCACCATACAGAGTCTGATCCAGTCCAATGAAACAGCCAATGAAGAGATTAGGAATTTGAAGCGGGAAAATGTTGAACTGAGGAAGAAACTAGAAGAGAGTACTAATAAAACGGAGAAGGTGAGTAATGTATTAGAAGAACATAAGGCAAAGTGGGCACACGTAGAAGAAGAACAGAAAGAAGTGGTCAGCTTAAGAGAGATCATCCAGGAAGAAAGGGAAATGAACAAGAAAGAAATGGAAGAAAATGTAGTGAAAATACTGAAGAAAAAAGAGAAAATAGTGAGAGAAACTGTAGAAAGGAACAGATGTGTGGTAGTATTTGGAAACAGGGAAGAGGAAGAAAAGGTTAGGTTCGTAAGACTCGAGAGAGACACGAACATAGTGAGATGAATATTAGGCAAGATTGACCCCGAAGGAGACAAGTGGGTAAAAGAAATTGAGGAAGTAAGGAGGATAGGGCCTTATAAGAAAGGGGAAACAAGACCAATGAGAGTCAAGTTTACATCAGAAAGTGTAATAAATGAGATACTTAAAGTGACCTGGAAATTAAGCAAAGAGGTGGGGATGGAAAATATTATAATAAGAAAAGATCTGAATGAAGAAGAAAGAGAAGTTTTAAAATCATTAAAGGAAGAAGTAAAGGAAAAAAATGATAAGAGGACAGAGGAAGAACGTAATACTTTTTTTTGGAGAGTATTGGATATGAAAGTAAGGAAATGGTATTTAAGGAAATAGAAGTGAAGGAAACTAGGGGGGATGGTTGTGATAGATCAGAAGTTGAGGAAGTGGTACGAACAGAGAGTAGGAGAGAAGAGGGTATTAAAAACGTCAAAAATAATTTGAAGGTGATATATACTAATGTTGATGGTTTCATATCGACAAGGATCGAAATTAATGATTTCTTGAGAGAACATGAACCTGATGTCATGTGCTCTGTAGAGACCAAATTAAGAGAAGATATTGATGTTCATTTGGGAGATGGTAAATACAAACTGTGGAGAAAAGACAGAAAAGAAAAAAAGGGAGGAGGAGTGATGATAGCAGTGAAGAACAACATAAATGTAGATACTGTGGAAATGGGAGAAGGCAGGGCTGAAGTGATATATACGAAATTAGAAACTGGAGAGAATGTTAAGAGAGATATGGCGGTAGTGTATGTTCCCCCAAAGACGAGAGCATGGAAGGATGACGAATACCATGAGATGTTGTCAGATATGGCTAGCTACTTGCAAAAAATAATTGAGAAAAGCAATAATATAATTTTGGTGGGTGACTTTAATTGTAAAGAGGTGAACTGGGAGGAATGGTACTCGGGAGGCGGCGAGGATTCGTGGGGCACTATGTTATTAAATATAATAATGAATAATGTGATGACACAATGGGTCAAAGAAGAGACACGGTTTCGAGGTGATGACATACCAGCAAGGTTAGATTTACTGTTCACCAAAGAACCCGATGTAATAGACTCATTGGAATATCTCTGTCCTTTGGGAAAAAGTGATCACGTGGTCATCGAGTTCCAGATGTTAATAGGAAACGTCGAGCCAAGAGACGAGCTTCATAGACAGGGAAGATACAACTTTGGCAAAGCAAATTTTACAGGATTGAGAAACTTTTTTGAAAATGCGGATTGGAGAAAATTCAGAGAAACAAGAGAGATACAGAGGAAGTGGGATATCTTTCTAGACCTCTATAATTTGGGAGTGGAAAAATTTGTACCAAGAGTAAGAGGGAAAGAAAACAGGAAAAAGGAGTGGTTTAATAGAAGGTGTATGATAGCAAAAAAAGAGAGAGATAAGGCGTGGAACAATTGGAGAAAGAGAGGTAACGACAGAACAGAGGAAGAATATAAAAGAACAAGAAATGAATACACAAGAATACGTAGAGAAGAAGAAAGGAATTTTGAAAAAGGTATAATTGACAAATGCAAGGATGAACCCAAACTGTTTTATAGATTTGTTAATGGCAAACTAAAACAAAAGGAAGGAATCACCAAGCTGAAAGTAGAAGGAGAGGTCTTTAAGGTTGCGGCAATGCAAGCAGAAATAATGAACAAATGTTTCCAGTCAGTTTTCACTAAAGAAAAGGAGCTTGTGGAAGGGGAGGGAATGATTAGAAATGTTCTGGTGATGAAAGATATAAAAGTGGAGGCACAGGAAGTGTATAAATTACTGGAAACTCAAGATGTAAGGAAAGCCCCAGGACCTGATGGAATTTCTAATTGGGTACTGAAGGAATGCAGAGAACAACTGGCGGATAAAATTCACTGCTTAATTGTATGCTCACTGGAAGAGGGGAAAGTGCCAAAAGAGTGGAAGAGGGCAAATGTGGTACCAATTTACAAGGGAGGAAACAGGGAAGAACCCCTGAATTATAGACCAGTGTCTTTAACCAGCATGGTCGCAAAATTGTGTGAGAGAATCCTGAAAGACAATCAATCAATCAATCAATCATTTCCTGTGGCACCCTCGGGGATGCATAGGGCCTCGATGAACTCACACCACCACATCCTATCTTGTGCTAACTCCTCAAGATCTCCCCAACACTCATCTCCAGCTTCCCGTCTCATTGTCCTCACCCACGTCTCTTTTGGCCTTCCTCTACCTCTCCTACCAAGTGCCACCCACCCTGGTGTACCTCGTACTATTCCCTGTCTCCTATACACATGTCCTAGCCACTTCCATCGTGAGAACCTAACATATTCATCGACCGGCTGCACTCCCGTTATTTCTCTAATTCTACTATTTGGTATCCTTTCCCACCACTTAACTCCTAATATTCTTCTATGTGCTTTGTTCTCAAACACCAAGAATTTATTTTCCATAGTCACTGTGCTGTACCAAGACTCGTGTCCATAAATTAAGATACTCCTAACCATTACCTTATAAAGTTTGATTTTTGTATGCACAGAGAAATTGTTATTATTCCAAATATTTTTAAGCATTCCCATTGCCTGATTAGCCTTCTTTAACCTTTCCTCGAATTCAAAGTTCAAAGAACCATCCTTGGCTAAATAAGTACCTAAATATTTAAACCTATCAACTTGCTTTACAACCATACCTCCAATTACACATTCCTGCGCATTTTCCATATTCATATTGATTATTTCAGTTTTTCCACAATTAATAACCAAACCCACCTTACGACCTTCACTCACCAAACAGTCCAACACTCTCTGCATCTCTTCTAGCCCATCACAAATCAAAACTATATCATCTGCATAATCTAAATCCAAAAGTTTCCTGTTCTCTCCCCAAAGTATACCTGCACCGGTTTCTGTTCCAACGCGTTTCATAATGTAATCAATGACCAATATAAATAGTAAAGGCGATAGAACACCACCTTGAATTACTCCGGACTTGACTTCAAACGAATCACTCAGACAACCATCAACCATCACTTTACAAAATGTGTCCTCATGCATGTTCATAATGACCCTCACAAACTCCTCTGGTATTCCATAATGTCTCATGATCTTCCCCATAGTCTCTCTCGAAACACTATCAAAAGCCTTTTCAAAATCAACAAAACAAAGACTTAACGGTACTCTCATTTCATTAAGTTGCTGCATCAAATGCCTAACTATAAAGATCTGATCATTGCAACCACGTCCCTTTCTAAAACCAGCCTGTTCATCCCTCAGAATACCCTCAACCACCGGCTCCAACCTATTTAACAACACTCTACTGAAAACTTTCAAAGCTATCGGTGACAAAGAGATTCCCCTCCAATTACCACATTCACTCAGGTCTCCCTTCTTCGGAACTTTAACAATTACACCATTCTTCCAAACTGATGGTAGTAACCCCGTCACCCATATCTTATTGAATAGCTTGGTCAAGATCATTATTAATCTATCCCCCTCCACTTTAAACATTTCCGGAAATAAACCATCCTCCCCTGGTGCCTTATTATTCTTTAACTGTTTTACTGCTTTCTCCACTTCTGCAAGCCTCAACTCTCCTGTTTCTATATTTAAATCTTCCTGAGCAGACGGTATATCCTCTTCTGGTGGTATTGGTCTATTAAGAACTGTCTCAAAATGCTCTTTCCATCTATTTTTAATATCTCCATCTTTTGTCAATAAATTTCCTTCCCTGTCTCTAACTGGTATTTCCTTGCGTTTACCTGCATTACCACTCAGTTCTCTAATCGATTCATATGCTATTCTTTGACTCTGTCCATCATTTTTGTTTATTAAGATTTCAGTCTCTGCAACCTTTTCATCCACACAGACAGATGGATAAAATATCTGGAAGAGATGAATATTTTGGCTGAATGTCAGTTTGGATTCAGAAGTGGAAGGTCATGTGTTTCAAACTTGTTGAGCTTTTACTCAAGAGCGATTGATGTGGTACAGGAGAGAGATGGTTGGGTGGCTTGTGTGTACTTAGACTTAGAGAAGGCCTTTGACAAGGTACCTCATAAGAGACTAATGTGGAAACTAGAATATATAGGAGGACTAAAGGGGAAACTTCTGGAATGGATGAGAGACTTTTTGAGAGATAGACAAATGAGGACAGTAATAAAGGAAAAGATGTCTGGATGGAGGGAAGTAACAAGTGGAGTCCCTCAAGGCTCAGTGTTGGCGACAGTAATGTTCCTGATTTACGTAAATGATATGGTAGATGGAGTGAACAGTTATGCAAGTCTGTTTGCTGATGATGTAAAGATCTTGAGGAAGACAGAGGTTGAGGAGGATTGTAAAATACTGCAGGAGGATTTGGATAGGATACACAATTGGAGCCGGACGTGGGAAATGAAATTTAATGTAAAGAAATGTAAAATATTGGAAATGGGTAAAAGTACCAGGAGACCATCACTGAAGTATTTTTTGGGTAATGAATTAATCACAAAAAGGAGAGAAGAGAAAGATTTGGGAGTGCTGGTCCAAGATAGTTTGTCACCAGAAAAGCACATTAACAAGATAGTTGGAGAGACTTATAAGCTCTTGACTAACATAAGAGTAGCATTTCATTATATGGATGAGGAAATGATGAAAAAATTGATAGTGGCCATGATCCGCCCCAGGTTAGAATATGCAGCGGTAGTGTGGTCCCCGCACAAAAAGAAAGATATAAACAAGATTGAGGGAATACAAAGAACAGCAACCAAGATGGTCCCCAGTCTGACAGACCTGTCATACAGAGAGAGGCTGGAAAAACTGGATTTGCCTTCGTTAGAGGAAAGGAGAAAGAGGGGAGACATGATTGCGGTGTTCAGGACCATGGTGGGAGTAGATAAAATTGACAAAGAAGATCTGTTTGTATGGGATAAGAGAGCAACAAGAGGACATGGAATGAAATTGAAAAAGTCAAGCTGCTTGAAGGATATCAAGAAATATAGCTTTCCTTACAGAAGTATAGACTTATGGAATAGCCTGGACAAAGAGATCGTCCAGTCTAAAAACTTAAACGAGTTTAAAGTTAAATTCGACTTATTGAGAAACAGCGACGGAAACCTACGAGCATAGTACATTCCGTGTATATCACAATTAGGTATATTAGGTAAATACTTAAATATTTGGAACGACTTAGACAAAGAGGTGGTGCATGAGAAAAACATTCATGTGTGTAAAGGTAGACTTGATAAATGTGGATATGGAGACAGGACAACACGAGCATTGCTCAATTCCTGTATACTACAAACAGGTAAATACAAATAGGTAAATACACACACACAGAAACAAACATCCCAAATAGGCCTGTGGTTGTAAACACACACACACACACACACACACACACACTTTCCTATGAGGCTATGTGCTTGTAAAACACACACACACACACACACACACACACACACACACACACACACACACACACACACCTATTGTCTGTATTTTTCCAGTAGATTGTCTGTCCAAATTTAGGATTTTTGTCTGTATTTTTCCAGTAGTTTGTCTGTCCAAATTTAGGATTTTTTTTTTTTTGAAAAATAGAGATATTCATTAAAACAGTCATAGCAAGATGATGCATGTATATATTTTAAAATAGTTTACTGCCCAGTACTTACAACACTTTTCCACATATAATCGTACTAATTACGTTCTTACAATTGAAACTGTTTGTTCTGTGTGAACAAAGTTTTGTAGGGTTAAAATATGTCGATTTTTTTACCATTTGATTCATAAATTTTTTTCACCCACACATATTCAAGCTAGTTTAATAGGACTTATACATAATAATCTTTAAAGATTGCCCTACCTACCCATATCAATATTTTTTGCAAATATCGCACTCTCTTCCAATAAACTTCAATTCTTACATTTTTTCGCAAAACATCCGAAGTTTGGGTGCTGTCCGAAGTTACGGTGTTTTATGGTACCAGATAAACAAATATCAGAAAAAGTAATACAGGAGGAGTTAAGTAAATCAGACAAAGGAAAAGCAAATGGTCCTGATGAAATTTCATGTTGGGCAATACGAGAATGTGCAAAGGAGTTAAGTAAACCATTATTTTTAATTTTCAAGAAATCCCTGAGACAAGATAAACTACCTGATATTTGGAAGAAAGCAATCATTGTTCCCTTATTCAAAAAAGGGAATAGACAAAATCCACTCAACTACCGACCGGTATCACTAACCAGTGTTGTAAGCAAGGTATTAGAAAAGCATATAAGAAAAGCTTGGGTAAATCATCTAGAAGAACACAATATGATAACAGAAAGACAGTTTGGTTTCAGAAAAGGAAAATCATGTGTTACTAATCTGTTGAGTTACTATGACAGAGTAACAGACACATTACAGGAAAGAGAAGGATGGGTGGACAGTATCTATTTAGATTTCAAGAAAGCATTTGACACAGTACCACACCAAAAACTTTTATGGAAACTGTACCATCAAGGAGGAATTCGAGGCAAACTGTATTGTTGGATGCAAGATTTTCTCATAAAAAGAGAAATGAGAACAGTACTAGGGGGAAATTACTCATCATGGAGTGAAGTGACTAGCAGAGTTCCACAGGGCTCAGTGCTGGAACCAATCATGTTTTTAATGTATATAAATGATATAGACAGTAACACTGGAAATGAAAGCTATCTAAATATGTTTGCAGATGATGCAAAAATACAAAGGAGAATTACTAACACAGACTCTTGTAAAGAGCTACAAGAAGAATTAAATAAACTACATGAATGGAGTAATACATAGCAAATGGAATTCAATGTGGACAAGTGTCATGTAATCAAGTTTGGTAAAAGTGGAAACAGACCTGATTGGGATTATAAGTTAGGAAATAAAACCCTACACACATCAGAAAGAGAGAAGGACCCAGGTGTGATTATTAATAACAGATTATCTCCGGCTGACCACATCAGTGAGAAGGTACAGAACATGTACAGTATACACTGCTTGCAAATATGAGAATACTGTAGTGTTCACATACATAAATGAAGACATGCTAAGAAAGATAATAACATCATTCATCAGACCAACCCTGGAGTATGCATCAGTAGTCTGGAGTCCTCATCTCAAAAAACACATAGACAAGATTGAAAAAATTCAAATGGCCTCTGCAAGATGGGTACCAAGCTTAAGGGATCTAAACTACGAAGAAAGACTAAAAAAAACGAATCTACAAACACTACAGGAGAAAAGGAAAAGAGGTGACATGATTATGCTATATAAATGCATATCACGGAGGGAGAAAATAGACATAAATGATCACTTAACCTATGGGGATGCATCAGCAAGAGGACACTGCAAAAAACTGCATAAAAAGAGAGGTGATAAAGACGTAAGGAAATTTAGTTTCCCAAATAGAGCAACTGATCAGTGGAATGCACTACCGAATGAAATAGTGTGTGCCTAACAATTCACAAATTTAAGGATATGTACGATAAATATGGTTTAAAACACAAGACATTACGAGCTTGACTCATTCCTGTAAAGATACAATTAGGTAAGAACACACACACACACACACACACACACACACACACACACACACACACACAGGGAGTCATCAGAGGCAGACGTCCGACATCGGCGCTCCATACCGAACCAACATAGCCAGTGGCAGTACCTAAATTAGTATCTTTGTATGAGTCAACCTCTGTACCAGGTTAGACTAAATGATTTTTCATTATTAAAAGGAAAAAAAAAAAAAGTTTAAACAAGACTTGTTCAAACAGAAAAAAAACCACGAGGAAAAAATGCGCTGAGTCAGCTGGGTTTGTTTAGACTACAGCAACACGGGGAAAGTGTACATACTCTGTAAGTACATACTCTGTTCTTTTATTATTGCAAAATGGATACATACTTTAGTAAAACAAATTTGGAAAAGAAAAGGGATAAAAGTAAAAAGCAAAATGATGATTTCTACCAAGAACTGGTTGAAGTGGAGACTCACAATAGACTGGTTGAACATGTACACAAACTAGAAATGGCTTTCAAAAATGAAACTGATGAAATAAAGAAGCAAATGCACTTGCAAAAGGAAGAGATAGAAAAACTAGGAAGGGAGGCCAATAAGAAGGACACAACCATCAGTGAACTAACAGTGGAATTGAGTACGCTTAGGAAGAAAGTGAGTGAAATGGCAAGTACAGTAGTCAATCACGAGAGTGTTATGGAAGAGTTTAAAAATGACACAGAGACAATTAGGCAAGCAAGCAGTCTTATGGACCAAAGCAGTGATATTGAGGAGAAGATAACACAGGTGAATGAAGCTGTGCAAAGCTACAAAAATGATGTAGAAACCACGTATGCTGAAATGGTGAAAGTAAAGAAAGACTTAGAAACAAGCGTGGAGGAAAAAAGCATTAAAAAGGAAGTGAAAAGAATAATCGAAAACAATCCGAAGTTAGTCAGAGATTCAGTAGAGATAAACAAATCTATAGTAATCACTGGTATAGAAGAGGAAGAAGTAAAAAACAAGATCACAAGAGACAAAAAGGAGATGGCAAATGTAATGAGCTTACTGAAAGAAGTATCAGAGGAAATCTGTAGTAAAGACATAGAGGAACACAAAAGGTTAGGGAAATACGAGAAAAGCAAGACAAGACCTCTAAAGGTGACTTTCCAGAGTGTAAACACTGTGGAAGAGATACTAAAAAAGGCAAAGAATCTTATGGAAAAAGAGGAGTTCAAAAATGTATGGATAAAAAGATGCCTAACACAAGAGGAACTGGAATTACTGAAAGAGAAAAGGGAGGAAGCAAAAACAAAAAATGAGGGAAGATCAGAAGAGGAGAAGAAGAAATTTTTTTACAAAATAATAGGATTGCAGGTACGAAAGTGGTACACAAACAGGATGGAAGAAAAAGGAGGAAGGTAGTAGAACCATGTCATGACAAGTATATAAACAAAATGATAAAGTTGATGTACTCAAATGTGGATGGAATGGTATCTAAATTACTAGAGATGAATGATTATGTCAGAGAAAATGAACCACAAATAATATGCCTAACTGAAACAAAATTAACACCAAGGATATCCAATGCCATACTAAACTTAAAGGAATACAATATATGGAGAAGAGACAGAAATTTTAAAAAAGGAGGAGGAATTATAATATTAACTAAGAAAAATCTGAAAGTCAAGGAAATAAACCTAGATATACCATCACAAGTAGAACTGATTGCAGTAAAGATCAGCACATCTGAAGGTAAAGTAATTGTAGCCAATTTGTACATGCCACCCAGATCAAACACATGGGAAAGAGACGAATATGAGGACCTGGCAGAGAGTACATTAAAAGTATAAGATCATTACTACATAAAATGGAAGAGAAATCGGAAAGAATTATATTAACTGGGGATTTCAGTACAAATATAAATTGGAATACTCTAGATATAATTAGCCAAGAAAGCTGTTGCGACCAAAAGCTCCTGGATCTAGTACAAGAGTTTTTCCTAACGCAACATGTGAGGGAAACCACCAGAAAAAGAGGACTTGATGTACCTTCAGTGCTAGATCTAATATTTACTAGGCAAGAAAATTATATTGACAGTTTAATATATCACCCTCCACTCGGCAAAAGCGATCATGCAGTACTAAATTATAACTTCAGGATAGCATATGACATAGTAAACAGCAATGACAGTTACAAAAAGAGCCTAAACTATAAAAATGGAAATTATCAAGACTAAAGAAGTATTTCTTAGAAGTTGATTGGGAAAATGAGCTTAGAGGACAAGATTTAAATGCTGTATATAAAAAATTCTGTGAATTTTATGAAATAGGAGTCCAGAAGTACATCCCACAGCACAAAGAAGCAGATAAGAAAATACAGAAATGGTTCAATACAGAATGTAAAAAATCAAAAGAAAGAAGAGATTTGTTGTGGAATAGATACAGAAGACACAATAGTGAAAGGGCGTATAATAATTACAAACAGGCAAGAAACGACTATACAAGAATAAGGAGGGAAGCCCAAAAACAGTTTGAGGAGGATATAATAAATAAAAGTAATGATCAACCAAAGCTGTTTTACAGCTATATCAGAAGCAAAACCAAAGTAAAAGATATAATACAATCCATTACGGACGAGGGAATTACTTATACACAAGAGAAAGATATTTGTGAAGCACTAAATAAGAATTTCCAATTAGTTTTTACAGAAGAAAAAAATTTTGAGAGAGACTATGTGGAACACGCATGTCCACACATACTACCAGATATACAAATAGCAGAAAAAGTAATACAGGAGGAGTTAAGTAGATTAGGCAGAGGAAAAGCAAGTGGTCCTGATGAAATTTCATGTTGGGTATTACGAGAATGTGCAAAGGAGTTAAGTAAACCATTATTTTTAATTTTCAAGAAATCCTTGAGTCAAGGTAAACTACCTGATATTTGGAAAAAAGGATATATTGTCCCCTTATTCAAGAAAGGAAATAGACAAAATCCACTCAACTACTGACCAGTATCACTGACCAGTGTTGTAAGCAAGGTATTAGAAAAGCTTATAAGAAAAGCTTGGGTAAATCATCTAGAAGAACACAGTATGATAACAGAAAGACAGTTTGGTTTCAGAAAAGGAAAATCATGTGTTACAAATCTGTTGAGCTACTATGACAGAGTAACAAACACAATACAGGAAAGGGAAGGATGGGTGGACAGTATCTATTTAGATTTCAAGAAAGCTTTTGACACAGTACCACACCAAAGACTTTTATGGAAACTGTACCATCAAGGAGGAATTCGAGTCAAACTGTTTTGTTGGATGCAAGACTTTCTCATAAAAAGAGAAATGAGGACAGTACTAAGAGGAAACTACCCATCATGGAAAGAAGTGACTAGTGGAGTACCACAGGGTTCAGTGCTGGCACCAATCATGTTTTTAGTGTATATAAATGATATAAACAGTAACACTGGAAATGAGAGCTATCTGAATATGTTTGCTGATGATGGAAAAATACAAAGGAGAATTACTAGCACAGACTCTTGTAGGGAGCTACAAGAAGAATTAAGTAAACTTCATGAATGGAGTAGTACATGGCAAATGGAATTCAATGTGGACAAGTGTCATGTAATCAAGTTTGGCAAAAGTGGAAAAAGACCTGATTGGGATTATAAGTTAGGAAATAAAACCCTATACACATCAGAAAGAGAGAAAGACCTAGGTGTGATTATCAATAACAGACTATCTCCGGCTGACCACATCAGCAAGAAGGGACGGAACACGTATACACTGCTTGCAAATATGAGAATAGCATTCACATACATAAATGAAGACATGCTAAGAAGGATAATAACATCATTCATTAGACCAGCCCTGGAATATGCATCAGTAGTCTGGAGTCCTCATCTCAAAAAAGCATATAGACAAGATTGAAAAAGTTCAAAGGGCCGCTACAAGATGGATACCAAGCTTAAGGGACCTAAGCTACGAAGAAAGACTAAATAAACTGAATCTACCAACACTACAGGAGAGAAGGAAAAAAGGTGACATGATAATGCTATATAAGTGCATATCAGGGAAGGAGAAAATAGACATAAATGATTACTTAACATATGGAGAAGCATCAGCAAGAGGACACTGCAAAAAACTGCATAAGAAGAGAGGTGATAAAGACGTAAGGAAATTCAGTTTCCCAAACAGAGCAACTGATCAATGGAATGCACTACCGAATGAAATAGTGTGTGCCAAAACAATTCACAAATTTAAGGATATGTACAATAAATATGGTTTAAGACACGGGACAGTACAAGCTTGACTCATTCCTGTAAAGATACAATTAGGTAAGAACACACACACACGCATGCATGCACGCACACCAAACACACACCCACAAACACACACACACACACACACATGCACAAATGCACACCAAACACACACCCACACCCACACCCACACACCCACCCACACACACACACACACACACACACACACACACACACACACACACACACACACACACACACACACACACACACACACACACACACACACACACACACACATATTAGTAGTGGTAGTAATTATAACCTCAAGCTCACCTGAATGTGAGCCCAGTGGACTGAGGGCCAAAGATGACCTTCTTTCTAAGCCCACCATCTTCCTTTTCAGGGATGAGGAAGGAAATGAGGGAATTTTGCAGGACTTGGTACCTCCAGTTCCCAGTCGTATCGGTGACACCATGCAATGACGTCCCTCTCCAGCACCACACGCAGCACTACATACACCTCACAGTATCTTTCTACAACCCTTAAATGGCAGTTGATGTCCTATCTGATTTACTCTGGCTAATACTATATGATTTTATTCATTCCTGGGAACCCTGTCAAGATCTATAGGTTTATAAGCTATCCTAATAAACACTTATGGCCCTATCACATGGAGACACATACACTGAACAAACACCAATGGATGTTCAATTTTGCTGCCATGGGAGTGTTTTGGACAACCAAGCATTTTCCACCACCAGACCCATTCATGCCCATACATGCTCACTATTGGTGCCCAAAACTCTATAATCTCCTTCTTCTCTACAGAGATTATCCTGATTGTGATCTTGCAGTATGCATTATTTGCTGTACCTGTACTGAGCTCCACAGTCAGAACAAAAGCTCTTATCATCATTGCTATGATATTTTAAAATTCTTTACGATATATTCTGTACAATTTTTTGTTATGTGGTATGAATCCAAGGGCAGTTCCTGGACCAGGTTTCTGTACTGGTTGCCTTCTCAACATGTGAGCCATTCTCACTGCCACAATGCTCTTCTTCTCCTCCTTCTCTGCCTTCTTGCATTGGCTTCCTCCTCTTCCTGGAGGGTGAGGACTACAATACCACTGCAAAAGTCATTACTGTATATGGTTCACTTCTATGGTTGGTGATGGAAATGATGAACAGGTAATGCACTTGTGGTATCCTTCTCTGTCGAGTTTATCCTGGCTGTTGTTGTCTGGGGTGTGTCATCTGCTTGTAAGTTGGGGCAAGTGGGCTTGGCTGTGGCCAGCAGAGTTTGCTGAACTTGACAGAAAAGAAGAAGATGGCTATGGCAAAGTAACCTATGTGACGGGAAATGCTGTTCTGGGGCTGCCATTCTGTTCTGCCACTGGCACTTTTTCTGTGTACATGTCCCTGTGTGATAATGCCTTTATACACCAGCTGACAACTTACCTACAGTATTTTAAATGGCTGACACCAGATATTTGAAGTCACTGGAAAATATCCTAGAGTTTAAAGAACTAATAAGATCTTACAGGATCACTAACAATTACAAGCATAGAATACATTTCTACCATTTAAAATCAAGAAGAAATGAAGAAGCATGGTTACAGTATTAGCAGCAGCTATTCGTAGTCCCTTACAGTGTAAAGGCCTAAGGCAAGGCTAAAATACAGTCCAAAACAATTAATTGTAAGTGACCAGCTTACATCCCTGGTGATTCATTTTCTCTCTCTCTCTCTCTCTCACACACACACACACACACACACACACACACACGGAGCCGGAGAGAACAGACGTCCCAGCCATCGCTGCTAACCTTAAGTAGTTTCAGGAATTTTGTCTGTCCTGTCTCCTAAGGTCTTGCTTTAAATTCAAAATAATGAAAGTTAATAGACTACCAAAAATGTAAAGATTTATTGACTAGATTGTACATGAATGTTTGTAGTGTTTTTTCGGTAACAGCTGTTTTGGTATTTAACCAACATCAAACATGGCCGAAAATATAAACAATGAGGGACTGGAATTTCAAGGATTTGATGCTAATACCAATGTCATGGACCTGGTTAAAACATTAATTATGAGGATTAGTGAACTCGAAAAGAAAGTAGAGAATCTAGTGATAAAGGATGTGTCAGTAAATACGGAAACCACCATACAGAGGAAATTGAGGAGGAAACTAGAAGAGAGTACTAATAAAACGGAGAAGGTGAGTAGTGTATTAGAAGAGCATAAGGCAAAGTGGGGACACACAGAAGAAGAACAGAAAGAAGTGGTCAGCTTAAGAGAGATCATCCAGGAAGAAAGGGAAATGAACAAGAAAAAAATGGAAGAAAATGTAGTGAAAATACTGAAGAAAAAAGAGAAATTAGTGAGAGAAACTGTAGAAAGGAACAGATGTGTGGTAGTATTTGGAAACAGGGAAGAGGAAGAAAAGGTTAGGTTTGTAAGACTTGAGAGAGACAAGAACCTGGTGAGAGGAATATTAGGCAAGATTGATCCCGAAGGAGACAAGTGGGTAAAAGAAATTGAGGAAGTAAGGAGGACAGGGCCTTACAAGAAAGGGGAAACAAGACCAATGAGAGTCAAGTTTACATCAGAAAGTGTAATAAATGAGATACTTAAAGTGACCTGGAAATTAAGCAAAGAGGCGGGGATGGAAAATATTATAATAAGAAAAGATCTGAATGAAGAAGAAAGAGAAGTTTTAAAATCATTAAAGGAAGAAGTAAAGGAAAAAAATGATAAGAGGACAGAGGAAGAATGTAATACTTTTTTTTGGAGAGTATTGGATATGAAAGTAAGGAAATAGTATTTAAGGAAATAGAAGTGAAGGAAACTAAGGGGGATGGTTGTGAAAGATCAGAAATTGAGGAAGTGGTACAGACAGAGAGTAGGAGAGAAGAGGGTATTAATAATGTCAAAAATAATTTGAAGGTGATATACACTAATGTTGATGGTTTCATATCGACAAGGATCGAAATTAATGATTTCTTAAGAGAACATGAACCTGATGTCATGTGCTTTGTAGAGACCAAATTAAGAGAAGATATTGATGTTCATTTGGGAGATGGTAAATACAAACTGTGGAGAAAAGAGACAAGAAAAAAAGGGAGGAGGAGTGATGATAGCAGTGAAGAACAACATAAATGTAGATACTGTGGAAATGGGAGAAGGCAGGGCTGAAGTGATATATATGAAATTAGAAACTGGAGAGAATGTTAAGAGAGATATGGTGGTAGTGTATGTTCCCCCAAAGACGGGAGCATGGAAGGATGACGAATACCATGAGATGTTGTCAGATATGGCTAGCTATTTGCAAAAAATAATTGAGAAAAGCAATAATATAATATTGGTGGGTGACTTTAATTGTAAAGAGGTGAACTGGGAGGAATGGTACTCGGGAGGCGGCGAGGATTCGTGGGGCACTATGTTATTAAATATAATAATGAATAATGTGATGATGCAATGGGTCAAAGAAGAGACACGGTTCCGAGGTGAGGACACACCAGCAAGGTTAGATTTACTGTTCACCAAAGAACCCGATATAATAGAATCATTGGAATATCTCTGTCCTTTGGGAAAAAGTGATCACGTGGTCATTGAGTTCCAGATGTTAATAGGAAACGTTGAGCCAAGAGACGAGCTTCATAGACAGGGAAGAAACAACTTTGGGAAAGCAAATTTACAGGATTGAGAAACTTTTCTGAAAATTCGGATTGGAGAAAATTCAGAGAAACAAGACAGATACAGAGGAAGTGGGATATCTTTCTAGACTTCTATAATTTGGGAGTGGAAAAATTTGTACCAAGAGTAAGAGGGAAAGAAAACAGGAAAAAGGAGTGGTTTAATAGAAGGTGTATGATAGCAAAAAAAGAGAGAGATAAGGCGAGGAACAATTGGAGAAAGAGAGGTAACAACAGAACAAAGGAAGAATATAAAAGAACAAGAAATGAATACACAAGAATACGTAGAGAAGAAGAAAGGAATTTTGAAAAAGGTATAATAGACACTTGCAAGGATGAACCCAAACTGTTTTATAGATTTGTTAATGGCAAACTGAAACAAAAGAAAGGAATCACCAAACTGAAAGTAGAAGGAGAGGTCTTTAAGGATGCAGCAATGCAAGCAGAAATAATGAACAAACGTTTCCAGTCAGTTTTCACTAAAGAAAAGGAGCTTGTGGAAGGGGAGGGAGTGATTAGAAATGTTCCGGTGATGAAAGATATAAAAGTGGAGGTACAAGAAGTGTATAATTTACTGGAAACTCAAGATGTAAAGAAAACCCCAGGACCTGATGGAATTTCTAATTGGGTACTGAAGGAATGCTGAGAACAACTGGCGGATAAAATTCACAGCTTAATCGTATGCTCACTGGAAGAGGGGAAAGTGCCAAAAGAATGGAAGAGGGCAAATGTGGTACCAATTTACAAGGGAGGAAACAGGGAAGAACCGCTGAATTATAGACCAGTGTCTCTAACCAGCATGGTCGCAAAATTGTGTGAGAGAATCCTGAAAGACAGATGGATAAAATATTTGGAAGAGATGAATATTTTGGCTGAATGTCATTTTGGATTCAGAAGTGGAAGGTCATGTGTTTCTAACTTGTTGAGCTTTTACTCAAGAGCGATTGATGTGGTACAGGAGAGAGATGGTCGGGTGGATTGTGTGTACTTAGACTTAGAGAAGGCCTTTGAGAAGGTACCTCATAAGAGAATAATGTGGAAACTAGAATATATAGGAGGACTAAAGGGGAAACTTCTGGAATGGATGAGAGACTTTTTGAGAGATAGACAAATGAGGACAGTAATAAAGGAAAAGATGTCTGGATGGAGGGAAGTAACAAGTGGAGTCCCTCAAGGCTCAGTGTTGGCGCCAGTAATGTTCCTGATTTACGTAAATGATATGGTAGATGGAGTGAACAGTTATGTAAGTCTGTTTGCTGATGATGTAAAGATCTTGAGGAAGATAGAGGTTGAGGAGGATTGTAAAATACTGCAGGAGGATTTGGATAGGATACACAATTGGAGCCGGATGTGGAAAATGAAATTTAATGTAAAGAAATGTAAAATATTGGAAATGGGTAAAAGTACCAGGAGACCATCACTGAAGTATTTTTTGGGTAATGAATTAATCACAAAAAGGAGAGAAGAGAAAGATTAGGGAGTGCTGGTCCAAGATAGTTTGTCACCAGAAAAGCACATTAACAAGATAGTTGGAGAGACTTATAAACTCTTGACTAACATAAGAGTAGCATTTCATTATATGGATGAGGAAATGATGAAAAAATTTATAGTGGCCATGATCCGCCCCAGGTTAGAATATGCAGTGGTAGTGTGGTCCCCACACAAAAAGAAAGATATAAACAAGATTGAGAGAATACAAAGAACAGCAACCACGATGGTCCCAGTCTGGCAGACCTGTCATACAGAGAGAGACTGGAAAAGCTGGATTTGCCTTCGTTAGAGGAAAGGAGAAAGAGGGGAAACATGATTGCAGTGTTCAGGACCATGGTGGGAGTAGATAAAATTGACAAAGAAGATCTGTTTGTATGGGATAAGAGAGCAACAAGAGGACACGGAATGAAACTGAAATAGTCAAGCTGCTTGAAGGATATCAAGAAATATAGCTTTCCTTACAGAAGTATAGACTTATGGAATGGCCTGGACAAAGGGATCGTCCAGTCTAAAAAACTTAAACGAGTTTAAAGCTAAATTCGACTTACTGAGAAACAGCGACGGAAACCCACGAGCATAATACATTCCGTGTATATCACAATTAGGTATATTAGGTAAATACTTAAATATTTGGAACGACTTAGACAAAGAGGTGGTGCATGAGAAAAACATTCATGTGTGTAAAGGTAGACTTGATAAATGTGGATATGGAGACAGGACAACACAAGCATTGCTCAATTCCTGTATACTACAAATAGGTAAATACAAATAGGTAAATACACACACACACACACACACACACACACACACACACACACACACAGACATAAACTGTCTCAGAATTGCACTAAGGTAAACAAGGCACTGATATCACTCTCACTGGAGCCTGTGACCATTATACCACGATCCTCTCACTTGATATAATGATACCTGTAAGTAATGTTACATGGAGTGACAAGCCGAACAAACAGTTTCCTATAACCCATGAAACCACTTACTACACTGGGTGATAACTGTACAACCAAAATACACCAGGTGATTCAGTGGGTTGAGGCACTCCAACTGGATAAGGCCACCACCAAGGGGTGGTTGGGGTTTACTGCTCATATAATGCCACTCTGGGAAACTGGGGTGAGCGAGGCTTGAGTTGACTAGCCCAGGCCCTGATGCTCCTGATAGGGCAAAAAAGGGCTTGGATGGTATGTGGCAATCTGCCACTCTGGGCATTATTTTCATATACAGTAGAAGCCTGATTTAACTGACTAATTCAGACAACCCTCATTCCGTTATCTCAAATTTTCCACAGAATCGAGCTGTGTAACCAAGGCTCAACATAAAGGAAACTTTTCCAGTATTTTGAGGCACTTTTCACTAGACCCTTGAAGGCAACAGTCAAGCTGAGTTCCTGACAATGTGCACCCAAACCTAGCAGACTTTGTTAACTCTCAGTGCTACACACAGCAGCATGAACCCATAATTAATACCCCCACTTGAATGCATTACTGTGTACATGTTAAATACAGTAATGACTTAGTAATAAAATAGGCACACATAAAGAATAAGGGGAGGATAATAGTGAACCAAATAGTATAGTAAATAGGGATAGCAGACTACAGTAAAGCTTATCTCCAAAAGTAGGGATTCTGCACTTGTTGCAGAAATGTTCCTGACAGAGGAAGCCATACTAGCCCCCCAAACCTGTGTCAGGCCTGGGGGTGGTTTAGTCACTGTCAGAGTCACCCTCCCTCATTTCTTGAGGTGATACAGGGATGACAGAGGGGCTGGGGAGCATCAGGGATGGCACTCCGCCTTGTCAATTATTTCCAATTTCTTTTCCAGAACTTTCGGCATGGTTCATAAAAGCTTTGGTTCACTGAAAAAAAACACACACACACAAATAAGGCCAAAATACCAAGGCAAAGCCGCACACACATGAAGCAGTTGTTTACAGCTGGGGGATCACTTGAAGACGACATCACTGAGTCCCCACCGCTACCCAGGTAGGGCAGTGACGTGGCAAAACCGCACACCACTGGTCAAGGGAGTGCTTCCAGTATGGGCTCTATGACGCGCTCGATTTACGGGACTTTTTCTGGTAATTCGGTGATTTTTGGAATGAAATTTCCTTAGCAGAATTATACTCTTTTTAACAGAAATTTTCCTTTAAACTGGACAAAGAAAATACAAAAAAAAAATTATTCTGATAGCTCGGACTTCCGCTAAATCGATGTTCATTAAATAGAGCTTCTACTGTACTGGTACCTCTCGATTTACACAAGTTTAAATTACACATATTTTAAACACACGATGTAAAAAAATCTGTGTTTTTGTTTACAATACACGTTTTTCTCACGATAACATGATTTAAGAATGAATGAAACTTGCGCCATGGGGCATTTCATTTTGCAGTCACTGGAGGTCTCACACTGTCTTCCCACGCTGGAGGACAAAAAACGCCGCCAGACATGCATTCACTGTTGTACCAGCTGTGTCAACATCACTGTGCAGCCTCACCAGTGTTTTACACCATTATTTCATTACCTAACTTACCTTCATCTGACTCATCATGGCCTCCAACTGTCCTCCTACCTCTGGAGTTAATGGAAGTGTGGTGAAAGGAAGCAGGAAGTCTTTAAACCTCGAGCAGAAATTGAAGGGCTTGATCACTATGACAGGTCAGAAGACGTCGGTCATTGTGCACAGTACTGCATTGGTCTCAACAGAACCAAACTCCTTCACTTAACATGTATTCTTATGGGAAAATTATGTTTAAATTACACAAAATTCAATTACACAACTACTTCTGGAACACAATACTCATGTAAATCAAGAGGTACCTGTATCAGCCTTCACTAAAATGTGACTCTTTCTGTGAACACAACTATGGGTCACCCTCATTTTATGACTAACCATTATTCAACTGTTCGTTTATATGATTTTAACATTTTAACATTTTTTTTTTTAATATGATCACTACGATCCCTGTGATGCACTACTTTTTGATACACGATTTCCAGTTTTGCTTATATCTGTATGAATGTTATCCAGTGGGTTTTCTATGAATGTAACCTGACTGTATGGTGAGGTTGGCCTGTGCAATATATTACTAAGTAAAGAATTACTATCATTAAAAAACTACATGGTCTCCTGAATTTGGATTTGGAAGTGCTGTCTTTACTGCTCAAGGGGATGTCTTCTTGTCAACTTGGAAGGCATTCTATGGTCTCTTCCTAAATGATACAATTTGCTATTATTACCGCTTAATATGATTTTGCACATTATTTCTGCCCTTTAACCCGTACCCTCCCAGTTTTTTCGGGCCCCCCCCACTCCCTGAAAACCTGGTTAATTTTCTATTTATTTTATTTTATTTTATTTTTTCTCAAACATTCCCTTTTGGTAAGAAACTAATGAAAATCACCAAGAAAGCTGCTCCCGTCATCCCTAAGTGCTCCTAAGGTGGGTCCCCCTTCACCTCAGCCAGGTGTTCTGTGGCTGGGCCAGAGAGGCTTCTCCGTTTTCTACAGTGGGAAGGAGAAGGGTAACTAATCAAAACCAACCTAAATACATATATTTACATTTATTTGCTACAAAAGTGCATATACAGCAACAGTATTGTGGTATAGATATATATATATATATATATATAAAATTAAATGGGTGAAAATAACGTAGTTTCATAATGGTCTATCAGACACCATAATCCTGTAAAGGGTGGCCATTTGACACTGAGTTAGTTGTTTTACAGGGAGGGGCACCAACCCTCCACCAACCCACTTGTTGCCACGTAGCAAGCACGTATGGTTTGGTTATATGATTACCACCCAGCGTTGTAAATGGTTTCTTGGCTTACATAATGGTACCACCCATAAATCGCCGATTTCTGGCACACTTGACTAGCTGATACTATTGTTTCCACTAACGTACACTAGAGGAAGGTCTCATGCATCTGCCTGCCACGAATCACCCATGAAATTTGAAAAATGCACACAATGTGCCTTGCAACTGCGAATTGTACGGCGGATGACGGCGGGTCCACGGCAGCTACCATGCACTGTCATATGACGTACGATGTCAGGAGGGTACGGGTTAAACATCACTATAGCTGCAATGATAACACACTGGAGAATATTACTGCATTGTGCTCCAAGCAGAAATAAACTACTGTATCTAGAAAAAAGTGCTATCGCTTTTCTTTTACCTGACAGAGATCCATAACCCCTTTCAGGTTAGCTGATTGCCAAATGTAGTTAGATTGAGCAGATAACCAAGGATGCTCATTCCTACTTCATTTGTATGGCTTACTGAATTTTATGTGAACCCAAATTACTATTCAACTTGTGAGAGTGGCTCTTCTATCATTTAAAACAAATACCTAAATTACTGTAGAGGAAGCCCCTTAACCAACAAGAATATGGATCCAAGATTCAACAGCAGGGTGGGATGAAGGGTGACTGACCTTGGGGAGGCTGAGGAATGGCTGGGGGAGTGTGCAGCAGCAGCAGTGTGGCCGTGAAGGTATTCCACAGACTGTACACTCCCAAAAGGAACCCTCCTGTCCCCTCCACCTGCACCTCACCCAGCAGACCACCCCACAGCCACACACCTTCCTGCACCTGCATGCACAAACACACTCATCGAAAACAAGGTTAGGAAACTGCAAAGCTTTTCAGAACTTTAGGTGTTTTCAATTCAGTCCAATTTATTCACTTGTCACTAATAGCAGTGTGCCCAAAACTCAAATCTGAGTGGAAAAGACAAGATCTCAGATAATGACGACAATTTATGAAATATATGAAGAAGATTGAACATGTCTGGCCCCTATACTGTGTATCATTATTGACCACACTTTGAATAGGCTACAAGCTAATCAAAGCTAATATTCACGGGTATTCCTTGAACAATCACAAATAAGTAAGATCTTGTTTTCCCTCCCATAATTTGAGACTTTAAGCATACTGCAGTACATTACATGCAACAAGGGACTCAAACTGACCTGATACATGACACAGGGGGCTGAAACCGAAAAGAGTGAAGAGGAAGATAACTGATACTGACCCTATTAATGACAAACTCAGCAGCAGTGATGAAGCAGGTAAGCCAAGTCAGCACCAGCAACACCCCTGCCTGCCACCTGCCCTCTTCCACACGGCCTGTCCACAGCGCCTCCAGAGCCTGGTAGAAAAGAAACACTGCTGTAAATAATTTCTGGCTATTAAATTAAATAGCATCACTAACTCTCAAACAAGCACCTCCAAGACCCATGCCATCAGCACCTCCAACACATTCCTTCTTACAATGGACAAGCGGTCCTTTCCACTCAACTGCAATTTAGCTGTATGATTCAAGAACAGTCATGTAACATTATCAAGAATAGAAGGAAATCTAAAAGCAGAGGGCCTAGTGGCATGAGCTGCCTACGGCTGAAACATTTAGGCCTATATGCAGGAACAAGGCTTCAAGCGGACTTGGGGCTTGAGTTGGCCTTAAGCCAGACATGAGATGCACCTGGCAAAAAAAAAAATAACATGCAGAATTGATGCTTAAGTCTCTCTCATGCCGAGCCGATGCTCTTACAAGTTGCCTCTGAGTGGGCTTGAGTTGGACTTAAGCCTAGTGGACCTGTTATTCAATGATTTTGTTAAGCAGATACACTGTTAAATGATGAATAATTAATCAACAACCCCCAATACAACAAGAGATGGTGGCTGCTGAAGATCATAAGCAAAAAATGTTTGAAATTTATACAAAATATCTGGCTGCCAGGAAGCTAGATATACATACATATGTATAGAGAGAGAGAGAGAGAGAGAGAGAGAGAGAGAGAGAGAGATTGTCCAGGTGCTTGAGGGTACGAAAGTGGATGTGTGTGGAATAACTGAAACAAAATGGAGAGGAGAAAGTGTGAGAGAATGGGAGTATGGATGGGGTATATGTGCAGGAGTAGGTGAGAATGAGAGGGCAAAGGACGGAGTATGTATAGTTGTGAGTAAAAGATGGAAGAGGAGCATAAGACAGTATGGATCAGTTGGGTCAAGGATTGTGTGGGTAAAGTTGAAAGTTGGAATACAAATATGGGCGATTGTGTGTGTGTATGCACCAACACAAGATCGTGCTAGAAGAGTGAGAGAAGAGTTCTGGACAAATGTAGAAGTGTGCATGGAAAAGTTTGGAAGGAATGAGAGAGTGTTGATTGGTGATATGAATGGTAAAGTTGAGAATGTGAAGGTGGATGGAATAGTTGGTGAGTGGGGTGTGCCTGCTGAGATAGATGAGAATGGGAGTGCATTAGTGGACATTTGTGCTGGGAGGGGGTTGGTGATAGCCAATACCCTCTTCAGGCATAAAATGATCCACAGGTATACATGGCAAGTGATGAGAAGGGTGGATGGTGAACTGAATGAAAGGAACGCAATGATTGATTATGTGTGTGTGGATGAAAGGATGCGAAGATGTGTAAATGATGCAAGAGTGTATAGAGGTTGGGGGAGTGGACTTTCTGACCACTACTTGGTGGTGGCCAGGATTAGAATGCAAGTAAGATGGAGGAATAGAAGAAGGGAAAGATGAGAGAAAGGAGTAGTTGCAAGGAGAGTGGAAAGGTTACAAGAGGATGAGAAAAAGGCAGAGTATAAGAGAGAAGTGGAGGAACGATTGGGCAAATATGAATTGAAGCAGATGGAAGATGTGGAAGGTGTGTGTAAGATATTTACAGAAGAAATATGTGCAGCATGTGATGTGGTGTGTGGAAGGAAGAGAAGACGGAGGAGGGTGCAAGGAACAGCCTGGTGGACTGAAGTGGTGAAACAGGCTGTGGCACAAAAGAAGAAAGCATACATTGAATGGATGAGAAATAGGGGCGTGGAAGAAGTTGATAGGCGGAAGAGAGAGTTATATGTAGAAAGAAAGAGAGAGGTGAAAAGATTAGTAAGAGAGAGTAAGAAGAGAGTAGATGAGGAATTTGGAAGGAATTTGAGTGTAAAATGGAGGGACTGTAAGAAAATGTTCCAGAGAGAGGTGAAAAGAGTAAGACACGGTGGAAGTGAAGTTAGCAGGGGAGTGAAAGATAAAAATGGTAGATTACTAGTGGAGAAGGTAGAAAAAGTGAGCAGATGGAGAGAACACTTTAAGGAATTGTTGAATGTAGAGGATGGAAGTAATGCGAGTATAAGTGGCTGGGGAATGGCTGGGAGAAGGAGGGAGGTAAGAAGACAGGACGAAATCAGTAGGATAGAAGTTGTGGAAGCAATGAAGAAAGTTAAATCGGGGAAAGCCCCAGGAATTGATGGAGTGTGTGGTGAAATGCTGAAGCATGGGGGAGAGATAGTAGTAGAATGGATGTGGAAGATGTGCAGATTGGCCTGGGAGGAAGGTAGAGTCCCGGAGGATTGGAAGTCAGGTATAATTATTCCCTTGTACAAAGGAAAAGGGGAAAAAGAAGTGTGTGGTAATCATAGGGGCATTTGTCTTCTTAGTACTGTATAATAGGAAAAGTGTATGGTAGGATACTTATAGACAGAGTTAGAGAAAGAACAGAGAAATTAGTTGGAGAAGAACAGGGAGGCTTTAGGAAGGGAAGAGGTTGTGTAGATCAGATATTCATTCTTAGATCTTTAGTGGAAAAGTTTCTAGAGAAGGGAAAGAAGTTGTATGCGGCTTTCATGGATTTGGAGAAAGCATATGACTGGGTAGATAGACAAGGAATGTGGAAAGTGTTAAGAATACATGGAGTAGATGGGAAGTTGTTGAATGCTGTGAAGAGTATGTACGATGGTGCGAAGGCTGCAGTGCGTGTGGATGGTGAACTAAGTGAATTTTTCTCTTTGAAAGTTGGGTTGAAACAGGGATGTGTCATGTCTCCATGGTTGTTCAATCTGTACATGGATGGGGTAATAAAAGAGGTACAAGGTAGGGTAGTGGATGTTGGAGTGGCCCTGGTGAGAGAGGATAGTGTTTGGAAACTCCCTGTACTGTTGTTTGCAGATGATACTGTGTTGTTGAGTGAAGACGAAGGGAAGCTGCAAGGCTTGGTGGATGAGTTTGAGAGAGTGTGTAAGAAACGGAATCTAAAGGTGAATGTAGAGAAGAGTAAAGTGATGGTCTTTGAGAGAGGTGAAGTTAGTGAATGTACAGCGAGGTTGGATGGTGAGGAATTGGAAAATGTGAGTACGTTTAAGTACTTGGGTAGTGTGATGAGTAAGGATGGAGGTTTGGAGGGTGAAGTGCTTGAAAGGGTACAGCAGGGAAGAAGGGTTGCTGGTTCTTTGAAAGCAGTGATAAGAAACTGGGAAGTGAGCATGGAAGTGAAAAAGTTACTACATGACAGTATTGTGATACCAACTCTAACGTACGGAAGTGAAGCTTGGACATTGTTGGAAGGACACAAGTCAAGAGTGAGAGCAGTGAAAATGAGTTATTTAAGAGGAGCCTGTGGAGTCACGTGGAGAGACAGGCTGACGAATGAGGATATAAAGAAGCGTTGTGGTGTTGATGTGGATGTGATAGGAAGCGTTATGAGGAACACACTGAGGTGGTTTGGCCATGTGGAGAAGATGGAGGGCGAAAGACTGATGAAGAGAGTGTATGTGAGTGAGGTGGAGGGGGGAAGAGGGAGGGGGAGGCAGAGGATGAGATGGAGGGATGGGGTGGAGAGGTATATGAGAGAGGGGGATGTGAGTTGGGAGCAGGGTAGTGAAATGGCGGGGGACAGGGCAACTTGGAAGCGATTTGTTTGTGGCCACCCCAAATGGGATTGAGGCGTCTGGCAATAGATAGATAGGTAGATATATATATACATATATATATATATATATATATATATATACAGTAATTCCTCCAATATCCAACGTAATAGAGCCATAGGCAGGTCCAGATAGTGGTCCTGTCCGGATATTGGGCCCCAGCTTATGGACTTGTACTTATGGACCCTAACTCAGAGAAACACCTATACAACTCCCTCTGGACATGCATAGCACCTATTTAAGACCCAAATCACACCAATAAGGCACATAAAAGACTGAAATAAATGCAAAAGAACCATAAAATGAGGTTTTTGAGGTAGGTTCATACAATATTCAACATTCTGGGTATTTACAAGTCCCTGGCTCCTGGACTGGTAGTTATGGACCCTAACCTAGCCTAACTCAGAAAAACACCTTCCTACTGCACATGCATAGCACCTAAGACACAGCATATTCACACCAATAAGGGACATAAAAGAGTGAAATGAGGTGTTTGAGGTAAGTACAGTATGGAAAATACAGTAGAGTACAGCATGAAACATTCTGCCTACTTACAGCAAGTCCATGGCCATCTCGATGAATAACCGCCTCCTCTCGGACTCTGACAGTAAGAAGGATTTCCTGAAGCACTTGCAGTACACTGTTCATGAAGTCTTGCACTGAACTTAGTCATTCGCACTCAGAAGTCCGTTCTCTTCACAGTGCGCACTCTTGTCTAACTTATGCTCCATTGTAACTTACTAAGTGTTGCACTCTGCACTTTAACTTTTTTGGTGGAGGCTTAGTGCCCCTCCCTGTAAAACAATGAACTCTGAGCCCTTGGCCACCCCGTATGGGATACATGGCGTCTGGCAATGAATGAATGAATGAATGAAAAACACACAAGTCTATTTACGTTAAATTTAGTTCAAAAATTGTCTTTTCACTCACAACTGTAAATCCTTAACACAATGCACTGTTTTTTTCACTGCACAACACTGTAAATTCCTGTGTGGTCTAGTGGAGAAGTTCTTGGCGTCTATTCAATGTCAGAGTCCGAGAGTATCACTGGCAGGTGACCTAGGGGTGCGTCGCTGGGTCGTGGTGATGGCATACCCACTGCAGACAACTCTGGAGATAGACGCAAACTCACATTGAGCGGTGACTCCACCGTGGCTGATGTGCTGGGCTGTGGCTCGTAGCATGAGGGCCTGTCTTGGGGAGGCAACGGAGTGGAGCCAGGGCTGGGCACAGCGGGGGTCACGGGCCTGAAAAAACTGTCAATCGTTGATTGACGCAAGGAACGATGATTCTGACGATTGATGATGCGCTGCCTGAAAGCACACACTTCCTCCACAAGTCCCAAGGGCCCCATCTCCCTGTCGCAGTCCAGGTTTTCCAGGTAGTCAAGAACGAACTCTAGGTGTTCCCGGAGTGCGCTCAGCTTGGGGATGGCTGGAGTTGTGTCATGCTGAGAGGAGTCCGCATCATCGTCGCCGTCCTCATCAGAATCTTCAAGCTGGGTACTGACACCTGCAATTGAAGATGCGATCTCGATATCAGACAATGTCTGATACCCAGGATCGCCCTCGTCGTCATCCAACCACTCACGCACATCGTCCACATCAACATCGTCGCCAAGCGTATGTAGACGTGCATGGAAGTCATCCACGTCAAAACCTAGGAAATCGTACTCCACATCCGTTCTGAGAAGCAGACGAGACCAACCATTTTCTAGAGTCTTGAGAGGGACTTCCTTCCATGCACTGGCTCAGTTGTAGATTGCAGACTTGATGTTGTAGCGGCGAAGGTTTTCCAAAGTCTGCTGGCCTCGCGTGTCCCGTTCCTCCCTGCGCTTGTCCTCGTCCTCGAGAACAACCATCATTTCATCCAGGAACTTCCTTCGGTATAGGCGCTTTGTTGCCACGATCACTCCTTGGTCCATTGGTTGGATGAGAGCAGTCGTATTAGGTGGCAGAAACATGCACCTAATCTGGCCATTCTCAGCCACCAAGTCCTTGTCGCACAGGTGGGCAGGTGCATTGTCGAGGAGAAGGAGGGCCTTTACCTGGTCGCGCGGGATTCCCAGTGTCTCCATTTGGTAATGTATGACCTCCTTGACGAAGTGGCGGTGGAACCAGTCTTTGAAGATCTGGGCTGTAAACCATGCCTTCAAAGAATGGTACCAGACGACAGGAAGGACATCCATCACCCCACGAAGACACTGAGGCTGCTTTGCACAGCCAACAAAAACGGACTTAAGACGGTGCATGCCGTTAGCATTGGCACAACACAAAGCAGATATCCGTTCCTTGGAGAGCTTGCGGCCAGGTACACACTTCTCCGTCTCCTCAGCTAGTGTGTTTGTTGGCAAAAAGCGATAGAATAAACCAGTTTCGTCAGCATTGTAGACTTGACCAAGAGTGAGGCCCTCTCTGTCGATCAAGCCCTTCACCTTGTGCCGAAACTCGTCAAATCCATCCTTGTTAGCGTCCAAAGCTTCGCCATGAGTTTTATGGTTGGTAAGGCCATGCCGTAACTTGAACGCGAAGAGCCAACCCTCGGATGCCTTGAAGTCTAGGGCGTCGTGAAGCCTGGCGAACTTCTCAGCAGCAGCCTTCAGCTCCATACCATGTACCATCACACCAGCAGCATGTTGCTGTCGATACCAAATCAACGTGGAGCGGTTGACTTCAGCAAACTTGGAAGTAAACATCACCTTCCTCTCCACGTTGCGCTTGCTTCTTGACGAGAAGTCAGCCGCGTACTGCATGAGTTTGTCTCGGGATCTCTTAATATCAAACAAAGAAGATCGGGCCAGGTTGAACTCGCGGAGGATGCGGGAAGAAGACCACTCCGCATCTGCTTTCTCCAATATCTCCCGTTTCTTCTCCAGAGTCAACACCACTCTCTTCCTCTTCTCAGGCGGCGAGGCCATCATCACACACACGAAGGAGAGGCACGAGAGCAGCAAGAGTGCCTGCAGCAGGTAAGGCACCACTACAAAAGCAAGCACATGGGCAGCCATGACGACGAGCGTGCACTTACGACGAGAGACAGGTGGAAAGTGGGGAGGATGTGGGGGCACTCTAGCGGACATTGGAGGAATGACGCGCCACAACAAAGCTGTCCCGCGCCCCGCGTGCCAAGTTCAAATTACGGGCGGGATTTTTTTTTTTTTTTTTTTTTTTTTTTTTTTTTTTTTGAATATTGGATCCCGGGACGATTATATCCAGTTAGTGGGGATGTTCAGATATTGGGCGTTCGGATATTAGAGGGATTACTGTATATATTATATATATATATACATATATATATAATATATATATAGCTACTTCATTTTGCACACTTGTGTAGATTTGACTAAAATAATGTTCTATCATTTGATGCTATTACTTACAATTGCTGCTGGCAATACCTTTGATATCTATATTTGCATTATGTATCGTATGGCTGGCAGCACCTACAGGGCATTACCACGACTTTCAAATTGACAGTGGTAATGATGGCATCACCAAAGCTTTTCATCTTAATGGAAGACTACTGCATCAATTCTTAATTTTCCTTTTCAGTCTATCTTTATGGCAAGCAGCCATGATGTGAATTCATCTTAATGGAAGACTACTGCCTCAATTCGTAATTTTCCTTTCCAGTCTATCTTTATGGCAAGCAGCCATGATGTGAATCATTTAGCTGCCAATGATGACAAGTCTAAGTGCACCAGTAGGCCTGTCAGGACTGCTTACAGAACACCATCCTTCCCCTTTGTAGGCCAGGTGGTGACCGATTGCTGGCATAACAATACTAAATTTTTGGCACCAACCTCCATAAACAGGCATGAGGGCCTGACTCTCTACAGTGTCATCTTTCCATGTAAAGACTATTCGTTCTTCATATTATTTAAGGTTTTCTGTATTATATTAATTCTTTGTAGTTTTTACATATGCAGATGATGAAAACTGACTGTAAACATCTGGTATATAACGTTTTTATTAAGCACCTTTTGATTTATCTTGCCTTATTTGCTAAAATTACTATACAAAAGTCAGCAATGTGACTGGATGATCTGAAAATAGTCAAAGGTTTGCTGCAAGTCCATGACTCAAACCTGACTTTGCAAAGACAGACTTGAGATTCCATTCAGCACATGGCCAAGTCAATCTGGCCGAGCCCAACTTGAGTACACTGTGAGCCTGGGCTTTGGACCATCCCAAGTCTGACATCCAAGTCTGGCTCAAGCCCCATTCTGGCATTTGGGCCTAAGAACCACAAGGCATCAAGGCCATCAAAAGCATCAGCAACTTTGTAGCATTCCTAACATGTAGAAGCGTGGAACAATCATCACTATATTGTACAGTACTTAAGCCAAACAGGAACCAAACATACCTTTCTTTATACAGATGCGCATCACTATTTAGCATGTCATCCAAAATAATTGAATGCCCATTTCTTTTGAAAGGTCACACTTCATGTCCCCCATGCTCCCTCAAAACATGGCTTTAGAGCACTACACTCCATGAACACCTTCCTAACCAGAGTCGCATCTTCCTTGCTCCCCCCAAACATTGCTTTCAAGCACTACACTCTACAAACACCTTACTAACCAAAGTCGTACTTCACATCCCCTTGGCTCCCTCAAAACATGGCTTTAGAGCACTGCACTCCATAAACATATAACAACAAACCATCAGTCTTATAGGGGAGGGAAGGCCGATGATACAGCCAATGTTCATTAGGGGGACTATAATGACTCCTGGTTCAATTTATACTAAATCTTGTTCAGTGGATACCTAATGGACCTGTACATATTTACAGTTATAGAGTAATCCCTATACTATCCGGATGCCCACTTTCCGGACACCCCACTTACAGGACATTGTGGTCCTGGATCTTCAGAACCCAAAAATGGCCAAAAAAAGAAAAAAAATCCCCCCAAAATCCAATTTTTTCCCCTCCCGTAATTTGAAATTGCCGCGCAATGCCGAACAGCTGCTTACACCGTGGCCCATTCGCCCCTTCCTTCCTCCCCCCTCTCCCCTCCCCTGTCCGGGTTGCCATTTGATATTTTTCATTACCAAATGTGGGCCAATTTGGTAATGAAAAATTTGTTTGGTAATGAATCAGAATAATGCATTACGAAATGGATTTTTCACACGTATGAGGATACACAGGATGGAATTGGTGGATTGTCTGCTCTCCCTGATTAATCTGCTAGCTTACATAGTGTGAAAATAATCAACATAAGGAGAGTGATTACATGTATTGCCACTTGTATACAGTATATAATTAGTGAAGAATAAATGCTAGCTTTACGAATTTGGTAATGAAAAGTTAAATTTAGTAATGAAAATTTAGGAGTTTGGTAATGTGGCCATTGTGATCTGGCAACTCTGTTTCCCCATCACCAACAGTCACTGCCTAACTTCGATCGCGAGCAGATGCTTATCGCAGTGGATGCCACACGTGCTCGTTTTTTGTGAATAAACAATGAATAAACTGCAATACCTCGCCAGTAGACCACACGGGAATTTACAGTGTTGTGCAGTGTTAGGAAATTAGAATTTAGAGTGCAAAGGATTTACTGTGGAGTGCAAACTGGTGGTTGAAACTGGTGGTTGAAACTGGCATGGTGCAGTTAACAATGTGCAGTGTTAAACAATTAAAACTCACAGGGCAAAGAATTACTGTACGTGCAGCACAACATTGGAGTACTGTACGTGCTTCAAGAACATTTTCACCACTGCCAAAGCCTTAGAGAAAGGCCACAGACATGCTGTAAGTACTCTTGTTGAGATACAGTCACTTCTAATTCCTCATTCTTTGGTTCCTTTTCATTTATTTTATGCTTTATGTCCGTTATTGGTGTTAATAGGGTCTTAAATAGGTGCTATGCATGTCCAATAGGGAGTTATTTAGGTGGCATTCAAAGTTAGGCTGGGTTTGGGTCCTTAAGTACCAGTCCAGCAGGCAGGGGCCCACTTTCCAGACGGGACCACTTTCCGGACATGCCATTGGCTTTATTACATCAGATAGTGGAGGGATTACTGTATTTTAATTTTGTATGGGTTTATACGATGTATTTGGTTTGGTCTATCTGTCTATCTATCTATCTATTGCCAGATGCCTCAATCCCGTTCAGGGCGGCCACAAACAAATCGCCTCCACGTCGCCCTGTCCAACACCATTTCACTGCCCTGCTCCCAACTTACACCCCTCTCTCTCATATACCTCTCCACCCCATCCCTCCATCTCATCCTCGGCCTCTCCCTCCCTCTCCCCCCCTCTCCACCTCACCCACATACACTCTCTTCATCAGTCTTTCACCCTCCATCCTCTCCACATGGCCAAACCACCTCAGTGTATTCCTTCTAACGCTTCCTATCACATCCACATCCACACCACAACGCTCCTTTATATCCTTTGTCAGCCTGTCTCTCCAGGTGACTCCGCAGGCTCCTCTTAAATAACTCATTTCCACTGCTCTCAATCTTGACTTTGGTTTGGTATAGATAAATATTACATGTTTTCAATAAATAATTACAGTAACTACAGAAAGATAAAAACAACAGAAATTCTCTTTATTACTTTTTGTTCAGTCTGGAACTGTCACATCAATATATCCACGTTTTGCTCCATATATCTGAAGGCTGTTCAGCAAGCTCACAGAAGTCAATAAAGCTGAAGTTTGAGTTGACTGGGTTTGATATAGCATGGGTTTACTGTACTAACCATAATCAAATTTACTGTATTAACCAAATGCACAGTAACTGTACTAACCACAGTCACATCTTATTTACCCCTTGCTCCCTTACAATACGGCTATAGAGCACTACACTCCACAAATGCCAAAATAACCAACCTCACACAACATGCATCTGATAGCATCAACACTGCAACATCTGTACAATGTACTGTACACTTCTGACAACAACAGATAATGGTAAAGCCTTTTATGCCATCCCCTGACACAAACAAATCATCAAAATCAACAGCACAAACATGAAGACCAACACAAAGCACAGGCTTGTCAACTACTTAACTGGCAGACAACGAACATGAAACTTCCCCAGCTGAGTTCCACAGGGCTCTGTTCTTTATCTACACTTTTCAATCAATACTTACATAATACTCCCACACTTTAACCACCCACAAACAGTGCCTCCTGTGATGATGACATTACCAAAGTGTCCACACATCACATTCCAGATACAGCCTGTACACTGCAAAAAGACCAACCTCAAAACACTTCAGGTTTGGGTCGAGGACAACAAGCTGACTATTGCTCCAACCTAATAATGCATCTCTACCCTCATCAGCACCAGCAAACATGAGCACAGGTATACACCTAACACCACACTTCACAATGTACCCGTGCCACACACCCTCTCCACTAAGATCCTTGGAGTGACAAATGACATTGGATTCACTTCAAGGACCACATACAAGACTTAACACACCCAGAACACTTACAGAGACAGATCTGGGGCAACAAGAAAAAACTCTTCCTACTGAACAATACATCAGATCAGTGACATCATATGCTTCCCCATCACAGGCTCCCATCCTATCCAATACTCTTGCAGAATCATTACTGGCTGCATCAATAACACTCTCACAAATCCTCCATCAGAAAATAGCTAGACATGATGGACACACAATTCTACAGTAGCCTGTGCTCACACACAACACCCTTCCCATTATATGACAGTCACACAACATAACTCAGCAAATAAAACAAGTACCACATAACCATTACCAGACCCTCTTCAACAACATCCCAGTTCCGGACATTCCAACATTAGCAATAAGGAATTTGACTGGGACAGGGAAGGTTTGGAGCCAGCAGATCCAGTGTTTGGCCCTTGGCCTTTGATTGACACTGCTACTGTTGAGTAGGGCAATAGGCAGGATGCAGGTGGGGAAGGCAGCAGGTGTGTCTGGGTTGACTGCTGAAATGTTGAAAGCCTAGGAGATATACGATTGAGGTTAGTCACTGACCTAATGGCTACTATTATATACGAGTGTGTTGTCCCAGATGATTGGCTGAAGTGTGTAACTGTAAATGTGTACAAGGGGAATGTTGATGCCCTGGAAAGAGGAAATTATAGAGGCATAAAGCTTTTAGACCAGATAATGAAGGTAATGGAGAGAGTTCAAGAAGGTATGATTAGAGAAGGAGTAAATATTGATGAGATGCAGTTTGGGTTTATGCCAGGCAAAGGGACCGCTGATGCCATATTCATTGTTTGACAGCTTCAGTAAAAATACATAGGAAAGTAAAGGAAACTGTACTTTGTTTTTGTTGATCTGGAGAAGACCTTTGACAGAGTCCCTAGAAAGGTGGTGAGGTGGGCAATGAGAAAGCTTGGGATGGAGGAGTGGCTGGTTAGGGTTGTGATGGCCATGTATGTGGGTGCTCACACCCAGGTACGGGTGAATGAAGATTTGAGTGATGAGTTTTCTGTGAATGTTGGTATGCATCAGGGTTCAGTCTTAAGCCCCTTGCTGTTTATCATGGTACTTGAAGCACTCTCACATGACTTCAGAAATGGACTTCCATGGGAGATGTTGTATGCTGATGATTTGGTGTTGACAGCAAAGAATGAAAGGGAGGCGGAGGCAAGATTTGAGAAGTGAAGAGATGGTATGGGGCAAAAGGGCTTAAGAGTAAATGCAGACAAAACAAAAGTGATGGTATCTAGGGCTGTGGGCAGTAGTATCAAAGAAGAGGGAGAGTGGCTATGTGCGATCTGTCACAAGGGCATGGGAAGCAATTCCATCTTGTGCAGTGTTTGTGATAAGTAGGTGCATAAGAGATGTAGTGGTATCAGAGGTAGACTGTGAGATAATGCTGATTTCATGTGTGCGGTGTGTCAGGGACATCATGTGGATATTGCCAGGCGTGGAAGGATTGAACTTGCTGGTAAGTCTCTTGAGTGTGTGGAAGAGTTTTGTTATTTGGGAGACATGTTATGTGCCAGAGGTGGGGCAGAAGCTAGCTCTGCAGCTAGAGTGAGGAGTGGTTGGAAGAAGTTCAGGGAGCTGTTGCCTCTCCTGACATTGAGAGGGCTCTCCCTCTGTGCTAAGGGATCTTTGTATGCGGCATGCGTTAGGAATGTAATGCTGTATTGTAGTAAGACCTAGGCAGTAAAAGAAGATATTCGCAGGCTCAAATGTACAGAAATGGCAATGATTAGGTGGATGTGCAGTGTGTCCTTGAGTGCAAAGCCTGGGGGGGCTAGGTTTATGATGGAAGAGTCGAGAGGTAGGATGGGACTGGAATGTACTGGTGTTGTGATAAGGAGAGGTAAACTGATATGATTTGGGCATGTGGAGAGGATGGGGGCTGATAACTGGGTGCAGAAAGTGAGAAGCATTAATGCTGGGGGTAGGGTAGTGAGAGGTATACTGAAAAAGACCTGGGGTGAGGTCACTGTGACCTCAGGGTTATGGGATTAAATAGGGAAGCTGTGAAAGATCAAGCAGTATGGAGAGCCACCCTTAGGTGACCAAGGCCGACAAATGCAAGCGTCTTGGAGCCTTCAAAAATGAAAATGAAAACGAAAATGAATGAAAAAATACCTACATGCTCATGTCATGCAAAGGACAATGGAACACCCCAATCAGAATACTGTACTACAAGTTCCCCCCTCCTGACATCCACGGATCAGATGTTCAGTATCCTTAAGTAGAACTGACTGCGTTCACCTGGCTAGGCTTAGATCAGGACATCACTTGGCCCTCCTCAGTTACCAACTTAGATGTGGGCAGGGTGGAATCACAGATGACATGTTCCCCACTTGAAGAATAGGCCCACACAACATAACACACAACGGAACACTGCATGTCACATGCCATAATAAGACGGCGATGTAACATCAATGGTGTAATGAACTTATGGAATGACCCCATAGAAGCAACTGTTTACTTGTGATCGATAGGGCTTAACAGCCAGGTGGACTGAGGTTGAGCAACAACAATTTGTGAATTATAAGAAGACTGTAATTTAAGGATATAACACACACATTTAGAATATACAAAACCTAAGACTGTACCTTTAGGCCATGATGCATCCTTTAGGAAAAAGAAATATATCCAGTATGTGAACATAACTGTATGACAAGCAATCTTAAACTCAATCAAGCACTGACTCTCACCATGGGACATACATAACATATTTCCACCAACAACATAATGGATTGTTTAGTTTTCTGCGATCTACTCAGTGGGGTGTTTTTTCAGAACCCACTATACCAGTATAATTAAAAGATCTTTCCTAAACACTGTACTGCTGTTCATCAATTCTTCCTAGGCATAAGTGGACAACCAGATAATCAATAAACAACCTACATATTTTTTTAAGCTAGTTTTCATATAAAATAAAATCATGTTTTACCATGTTCTACTGCACTCAACATACAAGCATGAATGTTAATAAATGCAAACAGCAACAAATGCTTCTATCACAACGGTAAGAATTATTCAGTGACCCACTTAAACCTTTATATGACGTAAATTGAGAATTTTTCCTCTACAACATAACACACACCATACAATGTAACTTTACATCAAAACCAAACACACATAACATACCTTACAACATAATGCACCATACAATATAACTACAGCACATAATCACAGAACATAATAAGCACCTAAGAACATAACCTTAGGATACAATACCACAACACAACATGCATCTCTAATTGATAGTTTAGGACAAGAATATTCAATTACTTTAGAAGTAGGACTGGATTATGAATCTCAACCTGATAGAGGAGCCATACATTTGTTTTACCTCCATTATCTTTCATTTAAACATTTATACATGGGAAGAAACAAAAAACTCATATACTGTATTAAGCTTTTAAATTTTCTGCTAAGCACACAAGTTAAAAGAAAATGCAAAACTTTGTTTTATATGTTTCTTTATTTAAGCTTATTTTCATTCTTCTGTGTTTGACAATGGGCCAATCAAAAATAACTCAAGAACAGATTTGGCCAATGGACTGCCAGTTGAATAGCCCTAGTTTAGGACTTAACTTGAGAACATAGCATGCACCTCAGAACATAATGTGAGACACAACAAAGCACAGGCCTTGGAAAATAATTTTTGCACACAACACTATCACTTTGGAACGCGACTTTAGGGACTAACTGAAGAACAGAAAATGCACCTAAGAACAAATTCAAGACTCAGCCCAACAACATAGGACAGAGCTCTAAAAAAAAATTTAGGAGATAGACAAATTTCTGACATCATCTATAATTTGCAGTAAAAAAAAAAAAAAAAAAAAAAAAAAAAAAAAAAAGTATATTTTATTCATTTTATTCAACACAGATTCTACTTGGCTTGGAGAAATTTTTTAACTGGAAGGGATACACACTGCATTTAGTAATTCCGTGAACACAAATAGATCTTTCGTAAGCTGAATACAAATTTCTGTAAATAGCTTAAATAAAAATGAATAAGATATCTTGAAAAGAAGGGTTATTTTCTTACAAAGACCTATTTGTATTCAGAGAGAGAGAGAGAGAGAGAGAGAGGGAGAAGGGGGGAGGTAAAATGTGTAATGGAGAATAGGGATAAGGGGGAAAGAATGAAATGTGAACAGAAAGTGAAGAACGAGAAATGAGTGAAAGTGAAGTGTCAAAACCAGCATATAAGTGAAGACAGTGCACAGAGTCTCACGGCGCAGGTGCGAAGAGTGAGCGCCACCAGAAAAGCGGCCAGCATCACCAGCATGAGGAGACAGAGGGCCAGGTGGATGGGGGGGTGAGAGGGGGCGAGGGGGTGCAGGAGGCTACCCATGTGCGTCGTCACCTCCACTGCAGCCACTGCCAACACCCCACAGCCCAGGCTCAGGTTTAACGTCTGGGTACTCCGCTCACACCAAGCACCCTGTTGTATGTGTATGTGCATTTGAGGTGAGCATGGGTACTGTATACAGTCCATGCATGTATGCATGCACACATATGGACACACACACACACACACACACACACACACACACACACACACACACACACACAGTGTGAGATAAATACATCTGAAGGGAAAGTAATTGTAGCCAATTTGTACATGCCACCCAGATCAAACACATGGGAAAGAGGCGAATATGAGGACCTGGCGGAGAGTACAATTCAGAGTTTAAGAGCATTACTACATAAAATGGAAGAGAAATCAAAAAGAATTATACTAACTGGAGATTTTAATACAAATATAAATTGGAATACTCTTGATATCATAAGCCAAGAAAGCTGCTGGGACCAAAAGCTCCTGGATCTTGTGCAAGAGTTTTTCCTAACGCAACATATAAGGGAAAGCACAAGAAAAAGAGGACTCGATGTGCCCTCAATGCTAGATCTTGTATTTATTAGGCAAGAAAATGATGTTGACAATTTAATATATCACCCTCCATTCGGCAAAAGGGAACATGCAGTACTAAATTGCAACATCAGGATAGCATATGACATAGATAACAGCAATGAAAGTTACAAAAAGAGCCTAAACTATAAAAACGGAAACTATCATGACATAAAGAAGTACTTCTTAGAAACTGCTTGGGAAAAGGAGCTTAGAGGATAAGATTTAATTGCTATATACGAAAAATTCTGTGAACTTTATGAAATAGGAGTCCAGAAGTACATCCCACAGCACAAAGAAGCAGATAAGAAAATACAGAAATGGTTTAATACAGAGTGTAAAAAATCAAAAGAAAAAAGAGATTTGTTGTGGAATAGATACAGAAGACACAATAGTGAAAGGGCATACAATAATTACAAACAGGCAAGAAACGATTATACAAGAATAAGGAGGGAAGCCCAAAAACAGTTTGAGGAGGATATCATAAATAAAAGTAGTGATCAACCAAAGCTATTTTACAGCTACATCAGAAGCAAAACCAATGTAAAAGATAAAATACAATCCATTACGGACGATGGAATCACCTATACACAAGAGAAGGATATTTGTGAAGCACTAAACAAGAATTTCCAATCAGTTTTTACAGAGGAAAAAAATTTTGAGAGGGATTGTGTGGAACATGCATGCCCACACATACTACCAGATAAACAATCATCAGAAAAAGAAATACAGGAGGAGCTAAGTAAATCAGACAAAGGAAAAGCAAATGGTCCTGATGAAATTTCATGTTGGGTGATACGAGAATGTGCAAAGGAGTTAAGTAAACCATTATTTTTAATTTTCAAGAAATCCTTGAGTCAAGGCAAACTACCTGATATTTGGAAGAAAGCAAACATTGTTCCCTTACTCAAGAATGGGAATAGACATAATCCACGTAACTACCAACCAGTATCACTAACCAGTGTAGGGGGGTAGGGGGGTTTTTCAAGAATACTCCCCCAGTATCCCTGCTTGTCGTAAAAGGCGACTAAAAGGGTTGGCGGAGGGTTAGTGCCCCTCCCCGGAAAACAACTAACTAAAAAAACAAACAACAAGCCTCGGACAAGGACTGACCAAACGATGACGACCCAGGACCGGACAAAGGACTTGGTAATGGCTACGTGGAATGTAAGAGGAGCGAATGATGAGGTGAAAGAGAGAGAGATTGTCCAGGTGCTTGAGGGTGCGAAAGTGGATGTATGTGGAATAACTGAAACAAAATGGAGAGGAGAAAGTGTGAGAGAATGGGAGTATGGATGGGGTATATGTGCAGGAGTAGGTGAGAATGAGAGGGCAAAGGAAGGAGTATGTATAGTTGTGAGTAAAAGATGGAAGAGGAGCATAAGACAGTATGGATCAGTTGGGTCAAGGATTGTGTGGGTAAAGTTGAAAGTTGGAATACAAATGTGGGCGATTATGTGTGTGTATGCGCCAACGCAAGATCGTGCTAGAAGAGTGAGAGAAGAGTTCTGGACAAATGTAGAAGTGTGCATGGAAAAGTTTGGAAAGAATGAGAGAGTGTTTTTGATTGGTGATATGAATGGTAAAGTTGGGAATGTGAAGGTGGATGGAATAGTTGGTGAGTGGGTGGGGTGTGCCTGCTGAGATAGATGAGAATGGGAGTGCGTTAGTGGACATTTGTGCTGGGAGGGGGTTGGTGATAGCCAATACCCTCTTCAGGCATAAAATGATCCACAGGTATACATGGCGAGTGATGAGAAGGGTGGGTGGTGAACTGAATGAAAGGAAGGCAATGATTGATTATGTGTGTGTGGATGAAAGGATGCGAAGATGTGTAATGGATGCAAGAGTTTATAGAGGCTGGGGGAGTGGACTTTCTGACCACTACTTGGTGGTGGCCAGAATTAAAATTCAAGTAAGATGGAGGAATAGAAGAAGGGAAACACGAAAGGAAGGAGTAGTTGCAAGGAGAGTGGAAAGGTTACAAGAGGATGAGAAAAAGGCAGAGTATAAGAGAGAAGTGGAGGAACGATTGGGCAATTATGAATCGGAGCAGGTGGGAGACATGGAAGGTGTGTGTAGGATATTTACAGAAGAAATATGTGCAGCATGTGATGTGGTGTGTGGAAGGAAGAGAAGATGGAGGGGGGTGCAAGGAACAGCGTGGTGGACCGAAGAGGTGAAACAGGCTGTGGCACAAAAGAAGAAAGCATACAATGAATGGATGAGAAATAGGGGCGTGGAAGAAGTTGAGAGGCGGAAGAGAGAGTTATA
The DNA here is from genome assembly GCF_032717465.1 of Coenobita brevimanus. Classification (NCBI taxonomy): domain Eukaryota; kingdom Metazoa; phylum Arthropoda; class Malacostraca; order Decapoda; family Coenobitidae; genus Coenobita; species Coenobita brevimanus. The sequence goes on from NC_137063.1 coordinate 35,486,907, forward strand.
TGTAGAAAGAAAGAGAGAGGTGAAAAGATTAGTAAGAGAGCATAAGAAGAGAGTAGATGAGGAATTTGGAAGGAATTTGAGTGTAAAGTGGAGGGACTGTAAGAAAATGTTCTGGAAAGAGGTGAAAAGAGTAAGGCAGGGTGGAAGTGAAGTTAGCAGGGGAGTAAAAGATAAAAATGGTAGATTACTAGTGGAGAAGGGAGAAAAAGTGAGCAGATGGAGAGAACACTTTAAGGAATTGTTGAACGTAGAGGATGGAAGTAATGTGAGTATAAGTGGCTGGGGAATGGCTGGGAGAAGGAGGGAGGTGAGAAGACAGGAAGAAATCAGTAAGATAGAAGTTGTGGAAGCAATGAAGAAAGTTAAATCGGGGAAAGCCCCAGGAATTGATGGAGTGTGTGGTGAAATGCTGAAGCATGGGGGAGAGATAGTAGTTGAATGGATGTGGAAGATGTGCAGATTGGCCTGGGAGGAAGGTAGAGTCCCGGAGGATTGGAAGTCAGGTATAATTATTCCCTTGTACAAAGGAAAAGAGGAAAAAGAAGTGTGTGGTAATCATATGGGCATTTGTCTTCTTAGTATAATAGGAAAAGTGTATGGTAGGATACTTATTGACAGAGTTAGAGAATGAACAGAGAAATTAGTTGGAGAAGAACAGGGAGGCTTTAGGAAGGGAAGAGGTTGTGTAGATCAGATATTCATTCTTAGATCTTTAGTGGAAAAGTTTCTAGAGAAGGGAAAGAAGTTGTATGCGGCTTTCATGGATTTGGAGAAAGCATATGACAGGGTGGATAGACAATGATCGTGGAAAGTGTTAAGAATATATGGAGTAGATGGGAAGTTATTGAATGCTGTGAAGAGTATGTACGATGGTGCGAAGGCTGCAGTGCGTGTGGATGGTGAACTAGGTGAATTTTTCTCTTTGAAAGTTGGTTTGAAACAAGGATGTGTCATGTCTCCATGGTTGTTCAATCTGTACATGGATGGGGTAATAAAAGAGGTACAAGGTAGGGTAGTGGATGTTGGAGTGGCCCTGGTGAGAGAGGATAGTGTTTGGAAACTCCCTGTACTGTTGTTTGCAGATGATACTGTGTTGTTGAGTGAAGACGAAGGGGAGCTGCAAGGCTTGGTGGATGAGTTTGAGAGAGTGTGTGTAAGAAACAGAATCTAAAGGTGAATGTAGGGAAGAGTAAAGTGATGGTCTTTGAGAGAGGTGAAGTCAGTGAATGTATAGCGAGGTTGGATGGTGAGGAATTGGAAAATGTGAGTACGTTTAAGTACTTGGGTAGTGTGATGAGTAAGGATGGAGGTTTGGAGGGTGAAGTGCTTGAAAGGGTACAGCAGGGAAGAAAGGTTGCTGGTTCTTTGAAAGCAGTGATAAGAAACAGGGAAGTGAGCATGGAAGTGAAAAAGTTACTACATGACAGTATCGTGATACCAACTCTAACGTACGGAAGTGAAGCTTGGACGTTGTTGGAAGGACACAAGTCAAGAGTGAGAGCAGTGGAAATGAGTTATTTAAGAGGAGCCTGTGGAGTCACATGGAGAGACAGGCTGACGAATGCGGATATAAAGGAGCGTTGTGGTGTTGATGTGGATGTGATAGGAAGCGTTATGAGGAACACACTGAGGTGGTTTGGCCATGTGGAGAGAATGGAGGGTGAAAGACTGACGAAGAGAGTGTATGTGAGTGAGGTGGAGGGGGGAAGAGGGAGGTGGAGGCCGAGGATGAGATGGAGGGATGGGGTGGAGAGGTATATGAGAGAGGGGGGTGTGAGTTGGGAGCAGGGCAGTGAAATGGCGGGGGACAGGGCGACTTGGAGGCGATTTGTTTGTGGCCACCCCAAACGGGATTGAGGCATCTGGCAATAGATAGATAGATAGACTAATCTGTTGAGCTCCTATGACAGAGTAACAGACATATTACAGGAAAGAGAAGGAGTGGTGGACAGTGTCTATTTAGATTTCATGAAAGCATTTGACACAAAGCCACACCAGACTTTTATGGAAACTGTACCATCAAGGAGAAATTCGAGGCAAACTGTATTGTTGGATGCAAGATTTTCTCATGAAAAGAAAAATGAGAAGAGTACTAAGGGGAAATTACTCATCATGGAAAGAAGTGACTAGTGGAGTACCACAGGGCTCAGTGCTGGAACCAATCATGTTTTTAGTGTATATAAATGATATAGACAGTAACACTGGAAATGAAAGCTATCTAAATATGTTTGCAGATGATGCAAAAATACAAAGGAGAATTACTAACACAGACTCTTGTAAAGAGCTACAAGAAGAATTAAATAAACTTCATGAAAGGAGTAATACATGGCAAATGGAATTCAATGTGGACAAGTGTCATGTAATCAAGTTTGGTAAAAGTGGAAAAAGACCTGCTTGGGATTATACATTAGGAAATAAAACCCTACACACATGAGATAGAGAGAAGGACCTAGGTGTGATTGTCAATAACAGACTATCTCCGGCTGACCACATCAGTGAGAAGGTAAGGAACATGTATACACTGCTTGCCAATATGAGAATAGCATTTACATACATAAATGAAGACATGTTAAGAAAGATAATAACATCATTCATCAGACCAACCCTGGAGTATGCATCAGTAGTCTGGAGTCCTCATCTCAAAAAACACATAGACAAAATTGAAAAAGTTCAAAGGGCCGCTATAAGATGGGTACCAAGCTTAAGGGATCTAAGCTACGAAGAAAGACTAAATAAACTGAATCTACCAACACTAGAGGTAAGAAGGAAAAGAGGTGACATGATTATATTATATAAATGCATATCAGGGAAGGAGGAAATAAACATAAATGATTACTTAACATATGGGGAAGCATCAGCAAGAGGACACCGCAAAAAAGTGCATAAAAAGAGAGGTGATAAAGACGTAAGGAAATTTAGTTTCCCAAATACAGCAATTGATCAGTGGAATGCACTACCGAATGAAATAGTGTGTCCTAAAACAATTCACAAATTTAAGGATATGTACGATAAACATGGTTTAAGACACGGGCCAGTATGTGCTTGACTCATTCCTGTAAAGATACAATTAGGTAGGAACAATTAGGTAAGAACACACGCACACGAGCGAACAGCCAGAGCGAATGGACGTATTTTGACTGCTCCCAGCCACCGCAGCAAACCTTAAGTAGTTTTCTGGACTTATGTTTGTCCTATCTCCTATAGTCTTGTTTTAAGTTTAAAATACTGTAAGTTAATATAGACTATCAAAAATGTAAAGATTTATTGGCAGGAGTATACATAAATGTTTGGAGTATTTTTGGTAACAGCTGTTTTTGGTACTGTAACCAACCTCAAACATGGCCGATAATGTAAACATTGAGGGACTCGAATTTCCAGGATTTGATAGAAATATTAATGTAATGGATCTGGTTAAAACATTGATTATGAGGATTAGTGAACTTGAAAAGAAAGTGGAGAATCTAGTGTTAAAGGACATGTCTGAAAATACTGAGATTATTATACAGAGTCTGATCCAGTCCAATGAGACGGCGAATGAGGAGATCAGGAATTTGAGGTGTGAAAATATCGAACTGAGGAGAAAACTAGAAGAGAGTACTAATAAAACGGATAAGGTGAGTAGTGTATGAGAAGAGCATATGGCAAAGTGGGCACACATACAAGAAGAACAGAAAGAAGTAGTCAGCTTAACCCGCGGCGTCCTGTCGACATGAATTAATGTCCACACATTTTGTCACTACCAATCCCGTTGACGTACATAAACACGAATCAATTGCAAGGTCCCTAATTTGCACAATTTTCAATTTTCGCGAGTGATTTTTGGTACGTATACACGGGACACCTTCCTCTACAAGATGCCAGGCAGGGACAATGCCTTACCCAGCATGACCTTCCCCCCCCCCCTACATGCCATCGTCTCAGCAATTCACCTGTTACCAGTGACCTGGCCAGTAAAGCCATGTCATGTCACGGTACGAAATTCAGGGCCAGAGTGATTCCCCAATCGATGACAATGTGGAGGACAAACTTTACATAGCATTAGAGGAAGAAACAGTCATAAATGATGATCAGGTAATGTCGCCAAAAAAGGTCAGGTATGTTGATGTGTTAGTGAGTGAAACAATGCTTATATTGCCTATACTACTGTGTGAAAACCAATATTCTCTCGTACTACATATAAATTCGTACCAAATAAATAAATAAATACCATTTATGAGTGGTGTGGAATGGTTACACTCCCACAGAAGTCGTTTTCTTTGGAGCCAGCCAGATAGAAAACACAGTAAGGTGAGGAGGTACTGCTACCTGTATCGAGTATTTGAAACCTCAGGTGAGCGTTTCTCTACGATTTTTTGATATTTCTCACCAAAAGTGAAGGTTTGAGCCAAAAAAAAAAATTTCCAAAAATGGTCGGGATTGGGGGGAGTCAGTGGTGGAAAAGTGGTCGGGATGGGGAGGGTTAAGAGAAATCATCCAGGAAGAAAGGGAAATGAACAAGAAAAAAATGGAAGAAAATGTTGTGAAAATACTGAAGAAAAAAGAGAAAATAGTGAGAGAAACTGTAGAAAGGAACAGATGCGTGGTAATATTTGGAAACTGGGAGGAGGAAGAAAAGGTTAGATCCGTGAGACTCGAGAGAGACATGAACCTGGTAAGAGGAATATTAGGCAAGATTGATCCTGAAGGAGACAAGTGGGTAAAAGAAATTGAGGAAGTAAGGAGGATAGGGCCTTACAAGAAAGGGGAAACAAGACCAATGAGAGTCAAGTTGTCATCAGAAAGTGTAGTATATGATATACTTAAAGTGACCTGGAAATTAAGCAAAGAGGCAGGGATGGAAAATATTATAATAAGAAAAGATTTGAATGAAGAAGAAAGAGAAGTTTTAAAATCATTGATGGAACAAGGAAAAAAAAAATGATAAGAGGACAGAGGAAGAATGTAATACCTTTTTTTAGAGAGTGATGGATATGAAAGTAAGGATGTGGTATGTAAGGAAATAGAAGTGAAGGAAACTAAGGGGGATGGCTATGAAAGATCAGAAATTGAGGAAGTGGTACCGACGGAGAGAAGGAGAGAAGAGGGTATAAAAAACATCAAAAATAATTTGAAGGTGATTTATACTAATGTTGATGGTTTAATATCGGCAAGGCTTGAAATTAACGATTCCTTGTGAGAACATGAACCTGATGTCATGTGCTTTGTAGAGACCAAATTAAGAGAAGATATTGATGTTCATTTGGGAGATGGTAAATACAAACTGTGGAGAAGAGAAAGAAAAGAAAAAACGGGAGGAGGAGTGATGATAGCAGTGAAAAACAACATAAATGTAGATAACGTGGAAATGGGACAAGGCAGGGCTGAAGTGATATATATGAAAGTAGAAACTGGAGAGAATGGTAAGAGAGATACGGCGGTAGTGTATGTTTCCCCAATACAAGAGCATGGAATGATGACAAATACCAGGAGATGTTGTCAGATATGGCTAGTTATTTACAAAAAATAATTGAGAAAAGCAACAATATAATTCTGGAGGGTGACTTTAACTGTAAAGAGGTGAACTGGGAGGAATGGGACTCAGGAGGCAGCGAAGATTCGTGGGGCACTATATTATTAAATATAATAATGAATAATGTGATGACGCAATGGGTCAAAGAAGAGACACGGTTCCGAGGTGAGGACACACCAGCAAGGTTAGATTTACTGTTTACCAAAGAACCCGATGTAATAGAATCATTGAAATATTTCTGTCCTATAGGAAAAAGTGATCATGTGGTCACTGAGTTCCAGATGATAATAGGGAATGTCAAGCCAAGAGATGAGCTTCAAGTGCAGGGAAGATACAACTTTGGGAAAGCAAATTTTACAGGATTGAGAAAATTTTTTGAAAATGCGAACTGGAGAAAATTCAGAGAAACAAGAGAGATACAGAGGAAGTGGGATATCTTTCTAGACCTCTATAATTTGGGAGTGAAAAAATTTGTACCAAGAGTAAGAAGGAAAGAAAACAGGAAAAAGGAGTGGATAATAGAAGATGTATGATAGCAACAAAGAGAGAGATAAGGCATGGAACAACTGGAGATAGAGTGGTAACAACAGAACAAAGGAATATAAAAGAACTAGAAATGAATACACAAGAGTATGTAGAGAAGAAGAAAGGAATATTGAAAAAGGTACAATAGACAAATGCAAGGATGAACCTAAACTGTTTTATAGATTTGTTAATCTATCTATCTATATACCTAGGCTGCTTCCCTGAAGGAAAGGGAGGTAGCCGAGATAGGACGACACACTCCCCATTTACTCATCCATTCAAACATATTCATTTGCATCTTAGCCCCAAAGGGGAGAACGGACAGATCCTCACCGCACCACACTGCACAAGGGTCAACTGCACAATGCAATCAGTGACATCCGCAGCAGGGCCCGACAGCAGAACTGGTTTACCCCTGCCACATCATAGCAGACCCATCCCCTTACCCGCACCTGACCTGACTAGCTGATCAGACCAGATTTGTTAATGGCAAACTGAAACAAAAGGAAGGAATCACCAAACTGAAAGTAAAAGGAGAGGTCTAAAGATGCAGCAATGCAAGCTGAAATAATGAACAAATGTTTCCAATCGGTCTTCACTAATGAAAATGAGTTTGTGGAAGGGGAGGGAATGATTAGATATGTACCGGTGATAAAAATATTAAAAGTGGAGGTACAGGAAGTGTATAAATTACTGGAAATTCAAGATGTAAGGAAAGCCCCAGGACCTGATGGAATTTCTAATTGGGTACTGAAGGAATGCAGAGAACAACTAGCGGATAAAATTCACAATCTAATCGTGTGTCCTCTGAAAGAGGGGAAAGTGCCACAAGAATGGAAGAGGGCAAATGTGATACCAATTTATAAGGGAGGAAACAGGGAAGAACCCCTGAATTATAGACCAGTGTCTCTTACCAGCATGGTCGCAAAATTGTGTGAGAGAATCCTGAAAGACAGATGGATAAAATATTTAGAAGAGATGAATATTTTGGCTGAATGTCAATTTGGATTCAGAAGTGGAAGGTCATGTGTTTCCAACCTGTTGAGCTTGTACTCAAGAGGGATTGACATGGTACTGGAGAGAGATGGTTGGGTGGATTGTGTGTGGACTTAGAGAAGGCCTTTGACAAGGTACCTCATAAGTAACTAATATGGAAACTAGAATATATAGGAGGACTGAAGGGGAAACTCTTGGAATGGATGAGAGACTTTTTGAGAGACAGACAAATGAGAATAGTAATAAAGGATAGGATGTCTGGATGGAGGGAAGTAGCAAGTGGAGTCCCTCAAGGCTCGGTGTTGGCACAAGTAATGTTCCTGATTTACGTAAATGATATGCCAACGGCCATACCACGTTGAGTACACCGCTTCCCGTCCGATCAGCGAAGTTAAGCAACGTTGGGTCTGGTTAGTACTTGGATGGGTGACCGCCTGGGAACACCAGATGCTGTTGGCATCCCTACGTGTCAAGTGGGGTTGGTGGAGGATTAGTGCCCCTCCCTGTAAAACAATTAACTCTAAGCCCTTGGCCACCCCGTCTGGGATACATGGCGTCTGGCAATGAATGAATGAAAATGATATGGCAGATGGAGTGAACAGTTATGCAAGTCTGTTTGTTGATGATGTAAAGATCTTGAGGAAGGTAGAGGTTGAGGAGGATTGTAAAATGCTGCAGGAGGATCTGGATAGGATACATGATTCGAGCCGGACATGGTAAATGAAATTTAATGTAAAGAAATGTAAAATATTGGAAATGGGTAAAAGTACCAGGAGGCCATCACTGAATTATTGGTTGGGTAATGAATTAATCACAAAAATGAGAGAAGAGAAAGATTTGGGAATACTAATCAAGATAGTCTGTCACCTGAAAAACACATTAACAAGATAGTTAGAGAGACGTATAAACTCTTGACTAACATAAGAGTAGCATTTCATTATATGGATGAGGAGATGATGAAAAAATTGATAGTGACCATGATCCACCCCAGGTTAGAATATGCAGCGGTAGTGTGGTCCCCACACAAATGGAAAGATATAAACAAGATTGAGAGAATACAAAGAACAGCAACAAAGATGGTTCCCACTCTGGCAGACCTGTCATACAAAGAGAGGCTGGAAAAGCTGGATTTGCCTTCCTTAGAGGAAAGGAGAAAGAGGTGAGACATGATTGCAGTGTTTAGGGCCATGATAGGAGTAGATAAAATTAACCGAGAAGACTTGTTTGTATGGGATAAGAGAGTAACAAGAGGACATGGAATGAAATTGAAAAAGTCAAGCTGCTTGGTGGATATTAAGAAATATAGCTTTCCTTACAGAAGTATAAATTTATGAAAATAGCCTGGATAAAGAGATTGCCCACTTAAACGAGTTTAAAGCTAAATTTGACTTACTGAGAAACAGCGACGGGAACCCACGAGCATAGCACATTTTGTGTATATCACAATTAGGTATATTAGGTAAATATATAAATATTTGTAACGACTTATATGAAAAGGTGGTGCAGGAGAAAAACATTCATGTGTGTAAAAGCAGACTAGATAAATGTGGATATGGAGACAGGACAACACGAGCATTGCTCAATTCCTGTAAACTACAAATAGGTAAATACACAGAGAGTCAAGGCTGTGGAGGTTGGACATGCATCGTTGCGCTCTGCTGCACATAATACCTAAGTGTATCAAACATGAGTCAAGCTGTGTAATAAGCTAAAACAGAGATGATTTAATAATGCAGGGCAAGTACATGTGAAAAGGTGAAGTACAATGAAAGTATTTAGCAAATAATCAGAGTTCTAAGGAGTTCACTATTCAGCAGCCAGATGGGCAAGGGGAGTGATTCGCACCACGGACATAAGAGTAGCACGGAGATGCCAGACTGTAAGTAGAAATTATCTTTCTGTAAGATATTGTTCTTTCAAGATATGCCTCTAAGTAAGAGGAAGAGAAATACTGTAGTTGAAAACAAAATGATGACTACACAAACCTGGTAGAACTGGATAATTTAATAAATTACCGGAAAAAATGAATAAATGGAGAAAACTTTTCAAACTGGACTTGGATGAAATCAAAAGGGAACTGTATCTACAAAATGTGAAGAATTAGGAATTAGTAGAGGAATTAAACTGTCAAGATGCAACAATATGTGAGCTAACAGCTGAGGTAGATACTGAAAAAGAAAATGAGCAAAATGGGAAATATAGTACCCACCCATGAGAGAGTTTTGAAGGAGTACAATAATGATAAAGACAATGGGCAACCATGTAGTCCGGTAGAACAAAGCAGAGACACTGATGAGATGATAAATCAGGCAAATGAAATAATGAAAAATTGTGCTGAGGATGCACAAAATACATGGGCAGAAGTAGCCAAAGCAAAACAAGATCTTGAAAACAAGGCTGAAACAAAAAACATATTAGGGAAGTGAAAGAAATCATAAGCATCAACCCAATGCTGACAATGGAAACGGCAAGGAAAAACAAAATTATAGCAATCACTGGCAAAGACAAAGCAGGAATAAAGAACAAAATGGCCAGAGACAAAAGGGAAATGGTAAATACAGTAATCACTTGATTATTCAGACGCTCCGTATCCAGACATGCTCCATATATGGATATTAGGCCTTGGATCTATTATTTCCGTATCCAGATTTATCTGTCCGTATCCAAACATAAAAGTTCCGACATCAGCGGCTGGGCAGCCAACAAGTTCAAAAAATCAGTTGGGTGGCTCGCTGGCCTCTCTGTTCACGTGTGAGTAATAGACTGTAACCCACAAGCTCAGCCGAAATAGCTGGCCAGATCCCTACTGACGGTCAAAGTCCCTTGGCCGCCCAGATCATTTGGATGCTGAAGGCCACACACAATACAGAGTAATACAGACTGCAACCCAGAAGCTGACTGAAAATGCCTATCTGGCTCCTTATCAAATGGTCAAACTCCCCAGACCGGCTGGATCAATGGGAACGTACTGGTCTCACGTGAGTAACACAGAGCCTAACCCACCAGTAGCACAAAAGCACCCATCCGTCTCCTCACTGAACAGTCAAAATCCCGCTGCAACCCTAGCTTCTCCTCCCCCCCTGTCCCTCCTCCATCCCCTCCCATGCTCACTGCTGCCAGGCTCATCCCCCTCCCTATCCCTCAGTCCTCCCTCACCCCAGCGTCACTTGCCTAGCCTCTCCCTCACTGCATCGCCACCAGTGAGCTTTGTAGTTTTGGGCAATTTATTCGAATACTATTGGTCATATCGAAATTCCAAAAACACCATGAGAAAGCTCATGAAATTCTGCATCTAGACATATGCTTAGCTCTTGCACAGTGCAAGCAAAATTTTGTGCTAGGATGTTGAAAAGTTATTTGAAGGTATTTTTTACTCGAACAAGTTCATTCTCACTGCAATTCTATACTTTTACTCATCAGTTTTGTGTGTTTTTATTATCTTATCTAATAGTATAAATGCCAGCAAAGATGGCAGTATGCAATTTATACCAATATAACCAATTGCTGGGGGTTTACTTGGCCATGGGAAAGTTTTTCTTTGTGCTGCAGAAGCAGCCATCACTTTCTTGCTGTCCTAGAAAAAGCTTATGGTTCTCAAGATGGTTAAAAATACCCATTGCAACTGTCATCTTCATTGATTTTTGTGTGGACTTTTGTTGGTCACGCATTGGTTTCTTAGTGTCTAGGGTTATACTGGATATTCCCATGTGCATTTTGATGTCTAAGCACAGCTAAAGACTGGAGAACACTGTCACAATTAGGAGGGGTACTGTACACTGTAGGTAGGATATTTTTGGATTTTTGTCATTTATGTATTTTTTCTTAGTGTCTAGCATTACACTGGATATTCCCATGTGTGTTCTGATGTCTAAATACTGCTGAAAGGCCAGAGAGCACTGCCAAACCTAGAAGGGGTACTGTACACTTGCTCCAGGAAGTATCGGTGCAGAACATGTTAAATATTATGACACAAGGAACAAGGAAACTGGAATTCGTGGTTCTGTCCTCCGACACGCAGGCAACCCTTACGACTGAAGACAGCTATATCAGATACCTCTTGTGTCCATAATGAGTATGGAATGGCAGTAAATGTTATAATATATAAAGGTATTAACGGGCTTTGTGGTAGGTGGTGGCAACCATCATCCACTCACTTGATGCAGTGCTGCCTACTTCCTTAGCTTTTATCATTCTTTTTCTGTGCCTGCCCTCCTCTCTTCCTATTTCTCCTATCTTTCCTGTCACTTGTTATTCCTTTTCTTTCCTTTACAGGTGGCTTTACATTAAGTGACAAGCCAAATGGTTTCCTGTAAGCCAAGAAACCATTTACAATGCTGGGTGGTAACCATATAACCAAACCATACATGCACCCTACGTGTCAACAAGTGGGTTGGTGGAGGGTTGGTGCCCCTTCCTGTAAAACAACTAACTCAGCGTCAAATGGCCACCCTTTGCGGGATTATGGTGTCTGGCAATAGATAGATAGATAGATTAACAGGCTGTAACTGCCATAAGGTCGAATCATTCCGGATGGCATCGGACCCACAGTGCACCGATACTTTCTGGAGCGAGTGCACATTATAGGCAGAATATTTGTGGATTCTTGTGTTTATGCATTGTTTTCTTAGTGTCTAGCATTACACTGGATATTCCCATGTGTGTTTTGATGTCCAAATACAGCTGAAAGACTGGAGAACATTGCCAAAATTAGGAAGGGTATTGTACATACAGGTTGGGTATAGGCAGGGTATAGGTACAGTAGAGGAAAATGCTCCGTATCCAGATTTTGCCCATGTCCAGACATGTCTTTGGTTCTATTATGTCCGCTAATCGAAGGATTATTGTATAATGAACATAGTGCAAGAAGTATCAGAGGTGATCTGTCAGAAAGATACTGAGGGTTTTAAAAGGCTATGGAAATGTGAGACATATATGTCAAGGCCCCTAAAAGTCACCTTCCAAAGTGTGAACACTGTAGAAGGTATAATAAAAAATGTTGAAACTTAAGGAATCCAAAGAATTCAAAGCTGTTTGAATAGAAAGATGCCTCACACAGGAGGAATGGGGATTACGAAAGGCAAAGAGGGATGAAGAAAAAGAAAGGATGATGCAAGATCAGATAAGGACAGTAGTAAATTTTTTTTTAAAACAAAGTAACAGGGTTACAAGTAAGAAAATGGCACATACACAGCAAGGACTAAAAAAAAGTAAGAAAGTAAACTCAACCAATGTCAAATATGTAAACAATATGACTAAGCTGGTGTACTCATATGTAGATGGAATGGTATCCGAAATTATTAGGGATAAAAGACTATACCAAAGGAACCTCATATTATTTGTCTAACAGAAATAAAATTAACCCAAAGAATACCAACGGAATTAAATTTTGATCTATCTATCTATCTATCTATCTATCTATAGCCCGACGCCCTAATCCCGCAAGGGGTGGCCGCAGACAAATCGCCTCCAAGTCGCTCTGTCACCCACCATTTGACTACCCTCCCCCCAACTCACTCCCCCCTCCCTCATATACCTCTCAACTCCATCCCTCCACCTCATCCTCGGTCTTCCCCTTCCTCTCCCTCCCTCTACCTCACCTACACACACCCTCTTAGTCAATCTTTCATTCTTCATTCTCTCCACATGTCCAAACCACCTCAGTGTATTTCTCCTAATTCTCTCAACCACATCCACATCCACCCCACAACGTTCCTTCACTTCTTCATTCGTCAACATGTCCCTCCATGTCACTCCACATGCTCCTTTCAAGTAACTCATTTCCACTGCTCTCACTCTTGACTTGTTCCCCTCTAGCAAGGTCCATGCCTCGCTTTTCATATGTCAGGGTAGGGATGAATTAAATTTTGATGAATACAATAATTGCAGAAGAGACAGAAACTTGAAAAAAGGAGGAGTTATAAAATTAACAAAGAAAAGGCTGCAAGTCAAGGAGAAAGAACTAGACATACCCTCACAAATAGAATTAATTGAAGTAGAGATTGGCACACCTAAAAGGAAAATAAGTGGTAAATTTATATATGCCACCCAAGACAAACACATGGAATAGAGGTGAATATGAAGACCAGGCAGAATGCACAATACATTTAACCCCTAAAAGACTGGTGTCTGAATATGCAGTCAAGCCCCCCACCCCCATCCCCCCCCACCAAACCCCTCACCCCCCCATCCTCCACATCCACCCTCCCACCATCCCCCACCACCCCACCCTGCCGGCCCCTGCCATCCCACCCCAACACCCCAACTCCCACCCACACCCTCATGCACCTATCTTCCATTCCACCACCCCCCCACCCTCCACCACCCTCACCATCCCACCTCCACCCCCACCCACATCCCCCTGCCCCCAACCCCACCCACTCACCCGCTCCCTCAATCCCCCACCACCTCCAACCACCACCCACCCCCAACCCACCACCACCTCCGACCACCGCCCACCCCCCAACAACCCCACCATATCATACCCATCAATTATGCCTGTCCTGAGCATATGTCATGCCATTCTGATGCCTGTCTTTTGGGGGTTAAGAATCCTACTATACTGAATGGTTGAAAAATCTGAAAGAATTATACTAATGGGAGATTTCAACACAAGTACAAATTGGCATACTCTAGACATAAGAAGCTATGAAAACTGTTGGGATCAAAAGCTCCTGGATCTTATACAGTTTTTCCTAACACAACATGTAATGGAAAACACCAGAAAAAGGGGACTGGAAGATCCCTCATTATTAGATCTCATATTTACTAGGCAAGAAAATGAAAATGACAATATAATCCATCACCCCCCTTTCAGTGAAAGCAACCATGCTGTATTAGATTGTACTTGCGGGACAGCATTTGCTACGTTTAGTGATAACGAAAATTATAAAAAAGAAGCTAAACTACAAAAAGAGCAACTATCATGACCTACAGAAATACTTTAAAAACATAGATTTGGAAAAGGAGCTAAAACAACAAGATATAAAAATTATGTATAAAAATTTGTGAATTTTATGAAACGTGAGTCCAAAACTATATCCCACAGCACAAAGATGCAGAAACAAGGAAAAAGAAATGGTTTAATATTGAATGTCAGAAAGCAAAAGAGAAAAGAGATTTGCTGTGGATCAGATACAGATGACATAATAGTGGGAGGGCCTATAACAACAACAGGCAGGCAAGAAATGATTAAACAGTACAAGGATAAGGAGAGATGCTCAAAGGCAGTTTGAGGAAGACATTGTAAATATATTTACTGATCAATCAAAGTTGTTTTACAGCTACATATAAAGCAAAACTGAAGTCAAAGATAAAATACAGTCCATCATGAATGAGGGGAAAATCTATATCAAAGAAGATATTTCCGAAGTATGGTACTAAGCAAAAAATTCCAATCAGTTGTTATGGAAGAAAGCTTAGTGGATTGGCATAGCATGGACATCACCAAGTCCAATAACTGACTGCATCATTGGTTGTTCTTGGTGCATTTATTGACTTGTTGGACAGCAGAGTGTGTTCACTGGTGACCGTTCTCTTGTTTTCTGACAGGGAACGCTTAATTTCAGCATTGCCATGGGCAAGGCACTGTCTTGCTTTCACCAGTTTGGGCAAGACTGTGTACTGTGCTGATCCCATACAGTTCTTCTGTTCGAGTACCCTTTTCCATTAGTGATCAATGTGTAGATACTCTTCTGAACTAGCTTCTTGGTACCAGCTCTCTGGGATCTCTTGTACATGATAGAGCTTCCACTCATCTGTCAGCAGGCTGATCTCTTCTTGCCTGATGACCTGTGGCATCTTCTTGGCAGTTCCTTCAACAGCCTGAACCCCACATTCAGCCTTCTGAAGCAGTGGATGCAGTGATGCCAGGTCTTTCAGGATCTCACTTCCAAGAGGAAGCTTACTGACCAGATATTCTGTGGCACTTTGGTAGAGCTTCCTCATCTCTCTGATTGGTGATTTCTGCTGCTCAACATTCATCTTCACCAACCCTGCTCAAGTGGACTCACCAACCACAAGCATCTGATCAGGCAGCTGGTTCTCTGGTTTGCTGACATCTACTGAGAGCAGCTTCTTGCCTGTTTTCTCTCCCACTGCATCCGTTTTGAGAAAGCGCAGCATCAAAGTGCGCACCAGTTCTGACAGCTGATCATGGAGAATGTGAATGAGTGGCTCCTCTTTCTGGAAAAGTCAGGAAGCAGTTGAACACTGGCTCCAGGCTCTCAAGAAAACTGTGTTGAAATCCCACTACAGGATCTTTCAGTTTCTGGCAGATCCTTTTGTACCTCTCATTGCCTTCCAGGGTTTTTCTCTGTCTTGCGTTCCTTTACTGCCTTTGGTAGATCTTTGAAGAAGTACTGATGGACTGCTTCTAAATTGCCTGTGACTTGTTTCACTGCTGGGATGAGTGTAAGCCATCTGCACTGGACATGCCAGATGAACGTCTCTTCGTCCAGGTCAAGATCAAGCCGAGTCTCAAAGAGTCTTCCTTGCGACATGGGGAGGTTTTCAGGTAGTAGAAGAGATCCAGTACCAGTTGCTCAGCATCTTCTCCAAATACATTCAGACCCTTGCAGAATGCATTGTGTACAACATGAAAGTTGCAGGGTAGGAATGGGAGCATACAGGACAGACCACTTTCTTTCATGTGTTCACTGATGAAGTTCCAAATAATCTTGCTGACATTTGGGCCATCCGATCCAAGGCTGAGGAGGTCGGCCAGAGGTAGTTGGTATCCATCTTCCAGCACGGCATCCAGTATTGCTTGTGTAACTGTCTTACCAGGAGTACGACCAAGCATCAAAGCCTTTAGGAACCTGACACAGACCTGGCCCATGTCTGAAGACCAGTATCTGATGAGGAGGTCACATTGCTTCAGGTTCTGGGAATTGCCTGTTTCATTACACTGTAGAGTGTATGGAATGCCTGCTTCACGTGTGGAGCTGACTACTCACTACTCCTTCAAGACAGCTTTGTATAATTTCTCTGAGTTGTGGGACAAAAAAAAGTATGAAAAAGTAGGAAATACTAGGAATTTCAGGGTTAAAGTAGGAATAGTAGGAAGAGGGTCAAAAAGGTAGGAAAAACTAGGAAAGGCAGGAAAACTTGAAAGCCTGTATGTTTGTTGATGATGCAAAAATACAGTACAATGGAATATTACAAATGCAGACTCTTGCAGAGTGCTACAAGAAGAATTAAGTCAGCTTCATGAATGGAACAGCAGATGGCAAATGGAATTCAATGTAGACAAAAGCCATATGTAATAAAGTTTGGTAAAAGTGGAGAAAGACCTGACTGGGAATACAAGTTAGGAAATTCAACCCTACACACATCAGAAAAGGCAAAGGATTTAGGAGTGATCATCAAGAACAGGCTCACCAGCTGACCACATAAATGAGAAAGTAAGGAACACGTACACACTGCTTGCAGATACGCAAGTAGCATTCACATGCATAAATGAAGACATGCTGAGAATGATAATCACATCATTCATTAAACCAACTTTGGAGTATGCATCTGTAGTCTGGAATCCATTGCTCAAAAAACACATAAGTTGAAAACGTACAATGGGCTGCTACAAGATGGGCTCAGAGCTTAAGGGATCTAAGCCATGAAGAAAGACTAGAAATTTTAAACCTACCAACATTACAAGAGAGAAGGAAAGGAGGATACATGATTATGTTATATAAATGCATCACAAGAAAAGAGAAAATAGACATAAATAAGTATATAACCTATGTGGAAGCAACATCAAGAGGACACTGTAAAAAACTATACAAAAAGAGAGGTGATAAAGAAGTAAGGAAATTCAGTTTCCCAAACAGAGCAACTGATCAGTGGAATGCACTACCGAATGAAATAGTGTGTATCAATACTAGTCAAAAATTCAAAGATACAGATGGTAAAAATGGTTCAATACACGGGACTGTAAGAGCTTGACTCAATCATGTAAAGATACAATTAGGCAAGACCAATTACTAGTTGGTAAGAACACACTCACAAACACACACACACACACACACACACACACACACACACACACACACACACACACACCGCTCGCTGGTGCAGTGGTAACGTTCTCGCTTGCCAACTGATGGACGGGAGTTCGCGCCTCGCTCAGGTTGCGAAAAGTTTCACTGATGAAGTGGGTGGTTACTGTCCCCCTTGAGCAAGGGGACGGGTGTGTGCGTGTGTGAAGGTCACAGCCTTGGCCTTAGATCGGACTATATGAGCTCTCAGCTCCCTTCCGGGAGGGTAAAAGCTGATGATCACGACCATCAAGTGATCCTGACCGACCCGGTGAATTACACACACTAGCGAACAGCCACAGTAAACGGACGTCTCTTGACTGCTCCCAGGCCCAGGCCCAGCCACCGCTGCAAACTTTAAGAAGTTTTCTAAAATTATGTTTGTCCTGTCTCCTACGGTCTTGTTTTAAGTTTAAAATACTATAAGTTAATAAAGACTACCAAAAATGTAAAGATTTATCGGCAAGAGTAAACATGAATGTTTGCAGTATTTTCAGCAACAGCTGTTTTGGTACTGTAACCAACATCAAACATGGCCAATAATGTAAACATTGAGGGACTCGAATTTTCAGGATTTGATAGAAATACTAATGTCATGGATCTGGTTAAAACACTGACTATGAGGATTAGTAAACTTGAAAAGAAACTGGAGAATCTACTGTTAAAGGACGTGTCTGAGAATACGGAGATTACTATACAGAGTCTGATCCAGTCCAATGAGACGGAGAATGAGGAGATCAGAAATTTGAAGTGTGAAAATATCGAATTGAGGAGAAAACTAGAAATGAGTACAGTACTAATAAAACAGAGAAGGTGAGTAGTGTATCAGAAAAGCATAAGGCAAAGTGGGCACACGTAGAAGAAGAACAGGAAGAAGTGGTCAGCTTAAGAGATCATCCAGGAAGAAAGGGAAATGAACAAGAAAAAAATGGAAGAAAATGTTGTGAAAATACTGAAGAAAAAAGAGAAAATAGTGAGAGAAACTGTAGAAAGGAACAGATGCGTGGTAATATTTGGAAACAGAGAGGAGGAAGAAAAGGTTAGA
The DNA here is from genome assembly GCF_032717465.1 of Coenobita brevimanus. Lineage (NCBI taxonomy): Eukaryota > Metazoa > Arthropoda > Malacostraca > Decapoda > Coenobitidae > Coenobita > Coenobita brevimanus. Next base: position 35,505,013 of record NC_137063.1, read on the forward strand.
TCCGTGAGACTCGAGAGAAACATGAACCTGGTGAGAGGAATAATAGGCAAGATTGATCCTGAAGGAGACAAGTGGGTAAAAGAAATTGAGGAAGTAAGGAGGATAGGGCCTTATAAGAAAGGGGAAACAAGACCAATGAGAGTCATGTTGTCATCAGAAAGTGTAGTATATGATATACTTAAAGTGACCTGGAAATTAAGCAAAGAGGCAGGGATGAAAAATATTATAATAAGAAAAGATTTGAATGAAGAAGAAAGAGAAGTTTTAAAATCATTGAAAGAACAAGTAAAGGAAAAAAATGATAAGAGGACAGAGGAAGAATGCAATACTTTTTCTTGGAGAGTGATGGATATGAAAGTAAGGAAGTGGTATGTAAGGAAATAGAAGTGAAGGAAACTAAGGGGGATGGCTATGAAAGATCAGAAATTGAGGAAGTGGTACCGATGGAGAGAAGGAGAGAAGAGGGTATAAAAAACATCAAAAATAATCTGAAGGTGATATATACTAATGTTGATGGTTTAATATCGGCAAGGCTTCAAATTAACGATTTCTTGTGAGAACATGAACCTGATGTCATGTGCTATGTAGAGACCAAATTAAGAGAAGATATTGATGTTCATTTGGGAGACGGTAAATACAAACTGTGGAGAAGAGACAGAAAAGAAAAAACGGGAGGAGGAGTGATGATAGCAGTGATGAACAACATAAATGTAGATACCGTGGAAATGGGAGAAGGCAGGGTTGAAGTCATGTATATGAAATTAGAAACTGGAGAGAATGTTAAGAGAGATATGGTGGTAGTGTATGTTCCCCCAAAGACGAGAGCATGGAATGATGACGAATACCAGGAGATGTAGTCAGATATGGCTAGTTATTTACAACAAATAATTGAGAAAAGCAACAATATAATATTGGCAGGTGACTTTAACTGTAAAGTGGTGTACTGGGAGGAATGGGACTCAGGAGGCAGCGAGGATTTGTGGGGGACTATATTATTAAATATAATAATGAATACACTAATGAGATGACACAATGGGTCAAGGAAGAGAGACAGTTCTGAGGTAAGGACACACCAGCAAGGTTAGATTTACTGTTTACCAAAGAACCCGATGTAACAGAATCATTGAAATATTTCTGTCCTATAGAAAAAAGTGATCATGTGGTCACTGAGTTCCAGATGATAATAGGGAACGTCGAGCCAAGAAACGAGCTTCATAGACAGGGAAGATACAACTTTGGGAAAGCAAATTTTACAGGATTGAGAAACTTTTTTGAAAATGTGAATTGGAGAAAATTCAGAGAAACGAGAGAGATACAGAGGAAGTGGGATATCTTTCTAGACCTCTATAATTTGGGAGTGGAAAAATTTGTACCAAGAGTAAGAGGGAAAGAAAACAGGAAAAAGGAGTGGTTTAATAGAAGGTGTATGACAGCAAAAATAGAGAGAGATAAGGCATGGAACAACTGGAGAAAGAAAGGTAACAACAGAACAAAGGAAGAATATAAAAGAACTAAAAATGAATACACAAGAATACGTAGAGAAGAAGAAAGGAATTTTGAAAAAGGTATAATAGACACTTGCAAGGATGAACCCAAACTGTTTTATAGATTTGTTAATGGCAAACTGAAACAAAAGGAAGGAATCACCAAACTGAAAGTAAAAGGAGAGGTCTATAAAGATGCAGCAATGCAAGCCGAAATAATGAACAAATGTTTCCAATTGGTTTTCACAAACGAAAAAGAGTTTGTGGAAGGGGAGGGATTGATTAGAAATGTACCGGTGATAAAAGATATAAAAGTGGAGATACAGGAAGTGTTATTACTGGAAACTCAAGCTGTAAGGAAAGCCCTAAGACCTGATGGAATTTCTAATTGGGTACTGAAGGAATGCAGAGAACAACTGGCAGATAAAATTCACAGTTTAATAGTGTGTTCTCTGGAAGAGGGGAAAGTGCCACAAGAATGGAAGAGGGCAAATGTGGTACCAATTTATAAGGGAGGAAACAGGGAAGAACCCCTGAATTATAGAACAGTCTCTAACCAGCATGGTCGCAAAATTGTGTGAGAGAATCCTGAAAGACAGATGGATAAAATATTTAGAAGAGATGAATATTTTGGCTGAATGTCAGTTTGGATTCAGAAGTGGAAGGTCAAGTGTTTCTAACTTGTTGAGCTTTTACTCAAGAGCGATTGACGTGCTACAGGAAAGAGATGGTTGGATGGATTGTGTGTACTTAGACTTAGAGAAGGCCTCTGACAAGGTACCTCATAAAAGACTAATGTGAAAACTAGAATATACAGGAGGACTGAAGGGGAAACTCCTGGAACGGATGAGAGACTTTTTGAGAGACAGATAAATGAGGATAGTAATAAAGGACAGGATGTCTGGATGGAGGGAAGTAACAAGTGGAGTCCCTCAAGGCTCGGTGTTGGCGCCAGTAATGTTCCTGATTTACGTAAATGATATGGTAGATGGAGTGAACAGTTATGCAAGTCTGTTTGCTGATGATGTAAAGATCTTGAGGAAGGTAGAGGTTGAGGAGGATTGTAAAATGCTGCAGGAGGATCTGGATACGATACAAGATTGGAGCCGGACATGGTAAATGAAATTTAATGTAAAGAAATGTAAAATATTGGAAATGGGTAAAAGTACCAGGAGGCCATCACTGAATTATTGGTTGGGTAATGAATTAATCACAAAAAGGAGAGAAGAGAAAGATTTAGGAGTGCTGGTCCAAGATAGTTTGTCACCTGAAAAACACATTAACAAGATAGTTAGAGAGACTTATAAACTCTTGACTAACATGAGAGTAGCATTTCATTATATGGATGAGGAGATGATGAAAAAATTGATAGTGGCCATGATCTGCCCCAGGTTAGAATATGCAGGGGTAGTGTGGTCCCCACACAAAAAGAAAGATATAGACAAGATTGAGAGAATACAAAGAACACCAACCAAGATGGTCCCCACTCTGGCAGATCTGTTATACAGAGAGAGGCTGGAAAATCTGGATTTGCCTTCCTTAGAGGAAAGGAGAAAGAGGGGAGACATGATTGCAGTGTTCAGGACCATGGTGAGAGTAGATCAAATTGACCGAGAAGATCTGTTTTTATGGGATAAGAGAGCAACAAGAGGACACGGAATGAAATTGAAAAAGTCAAGCTGCTTGAGGATATCATGAAATATAGCTTTCCTTGCAGAAGTATAGACTTATGGAATAGCCTGGAGAAAGAGATAGTCCAGTCTAAAAACTTAAACGAGTTTAAAGCTAAATTTGACTTACTGAGAAACAGCAATGGGAACCCAAGAGCATAGCACATTTCGTGTATATCACAATTAGGTATATTAGGTAATTACATAAGTATTTGGAATGACTTAGACAAAAAGGTGGTGCAGAAGAAAAACATTCATGTGTGTAAAGGTAGACTAGATAAATGTGGATATGGAGACAGGACAGCACGAGCATTGCTCAATTCCTGTATACTACAAATAGGTAAACACACACACACACACACACACACACACACACACATAAAACACCAACTCCAAAATTTTGATTATTACCTAAGTTAGGAGATGCAATAAGTGGTTTTCTACAATATACACAGCACAGTATACAGTAGACCCTCAATTTATGTGGCTAATGTACCCAGTTATTTTACAGCACAAATCTCACCATTAAAATCCATGCTGTATGGCTAATTGGAATGGTGAAATCCCAAAAGTTTCCCAAAGCCCCCCTGTTGGCTCTCTTGAAAAATTGTTACCCCTCCTGATCATACCTAAGATACAACATCTTGGAACATCACTGTGCAAAATAAAAAAAAGGGGGGGGGGGCTGATCAGTGTGTATAATTGGTAAATATGTGGTGATCACTTCCCATGACATGGGACGGAGTGATATTTGGGTGTCGGGAAAGCAGGTATCTCCAGACAACGATTTACCTACTTAGAGGTAGATGAAAAACTGTTTCAATAATATATAGAAACGAAAAGCTTAACTGATGGAAAAAAATGGGTGGCAATGAGGTGAGGCAATGTGTGTGTGGGGGGGGAGGGGGGGCAGCTGACTGAGTGTAAAGAGACCATTTCACATCCCATAATTTTAGCTGTGTTGAAGTATGACTACTGGAGGTGTTTTAGCAAAATCCTACGAAATAATAATGCTCTGTTTATTCCAGGTGAGGTGAGTGTGCATCTACATCATCTGGGAATGGAACTTGGAGGATGCCAGTGTACAGTGGGTGACTTCTGAGAAATTTCCTGCACAGTTTTTTTCCTGTATACTGGGTCTGTTCAGTGTTTGGTGATGATTGGGTCCACGTAAATTAAGGGTTTGTCATGTATACACATACATGTATATAGATAGACAGATAGATAAAGACAGACAGAGATAGATAATTTTTTTTTTTTTTTTTTTTTTTTTTTTAAAGGGATCATCGTAATACCGATGCTTACACCACAACTTGTAGAAAATAAACACACACTACTCATTGAAATTCTAGATAAATTTAAAGGTTTTGAAGGTAGGCAAATACTGAAGATAGTACTGTAGACAGGAGGCTACCATTAACCCTAAAAGGTACAACCATTAGAATGATATGTGGCTGGAAGCTTGGTAGCAGGCCACACAATCATCACTTTTGGCCACAAAACATTCAGCCAAAAGTACAGTCCCTTGGTGATCTTTCTTCTAAGTGACTGTACACAGAGTCAAAGCTCAAGCTGGGACGATCACACTGTTGTAAATCTTATTATATATCTCAAATTTCATATTTCCCCAAGAGACACCGCGAGCTGTTGGAAAGTAAGTGGATGGTTTTGGTATTTGGTATTGCTTCCAGTCTGTGGAAAACAACAACTGTGCCATTCCCAATCCAAGTAGGGGGTTTCCTTAAGAGGAAATATGATGTCAGTTTTACATAAGTAAATTCAAAATTCTACGTAATCCAAGTAGGGGGTTTCCTTAAGAGGAAATATGATGTCAGTTTTACATGAGTAAATTCAAAATTCTACGTAAGTGGATCAGAGTTTCAGAAAACTTTCTAAAAGATATTATGACTAAGAAGCCAGAGAGAAAGATGATACTAATAGGAGTGTGACTGACTGTTTGGTTTAAAGTAATGTCATCAAGAAAATGAAAAACTGAAAAAGAAAATAATGAACTGAGAGATAAACTGAAGGAGTGTGTGGAAAGGCTGAAAAACACGAATACAGCATTAGAAGAAATTAAACAAAACAAAACAAAAAACAAAAAAAGCACAGGTTCTATGGGACAGTGATGAAGAGAGAGAGAGAGATAATGAGCCTTAAACAAGTACCATAAGAGCAGAGGTAGGAAATTAAGAGCAAAAGTGAGATTCATAAAAAGGTATTGGAGACTTATACAAATATGACTCTGCAGAAGAGAATACTGTAGGAGGTACAGTCAACCAAAAATGTAACGAGCCTCTTACCATACATATCGTTCTGAAACATGGACGAAGCATTGTGATACATGGAGCACCCTGTGATTATAAGTGCCAATATTATCCTTGATAATTATTAGACCTCAAAACTGCACAAAAGTTCACATTCTGGGTGCTGTGTTTTTTAAGGCGCTAGGTTAACAGATTCGTTTTTCCTACAAAACACATTCATTTTTACATCCATCGTACCCCAGCAGTGCAATAGTTTTTTTGTTGACTGTACAATGGAGAGAAATACATGTACAATCATATTTGGAGATAATGTAAAACTGGTTATAATTAATGAGGGGGAGATGGAGAGAGTTACAAAAACTCTGACAAGGATTAATAACAAGAAAAGAATGTGGGAGTACTAGACAAAGTAAGAAGAAGTCAGTATAAAACTGAGGAAAATGAGAGTAAAATTTGAGATGAAAAGAGACCCAAAGGAAATACTAAATACATTGTGGAGACAGACAGACAGTACAATACGATAAGGAAGCACCAAAATAAGGAAAAGACAAAAAGTCATACTACTACCTATCTATCTATCTACTGCCAGACACCCTAATCCAGTAAGGGATGGCCACAAACAAATCGCCTCCATGTCGCCCAGTCCCCTGCCATTTCACTGCCCTGCTCCCAGCTCACACCCCCCTCTCTCATATATCTCTCCACTCCATCCCTCCATCTCATCCTTGGCCTCTCCCTCCCACTCCCCCACTACACCTCACTCACATACACTTTCCTCACTGGTCTCTCACTCTCCATCCTCTCCACACAGCCAAACCATCTCAATGTATTTCTCCAAACACTTTCTATCACATCCACATCCACACCACAACGTTTCTTCACTTTTTCATTTGTCAGTCTGTCTCTCCATATAACTCTACATGCTCCTCTCAAATAACTAAATTCCACTGCTCTCACTCTTGACTCAATTCCCTTTGACAAGGCCAAGCTTCACTTCCATACGTTAGAGTTGGTAACACAATACAGTAAATCCTCGATATAATGGACTTCAATAGACCAGAATTCGCTTTTACCAGAATCGAGAGGCTACCGAACTAAATTCTCATATATCGGAAAAAGTTCGATAAAGCCAGAAGCAGTCTGGACTGCCTGACCACTTCAGCTATGTTCACCACAATAAAGTAAATAAAAGACATGTTTATCAGTGTACAGTACGGTACTGTCATATATATTATACCACTTGATTATTGTAGTGAATGTATAATACTGCACAGTACTGTACTGATGTGGTAGTGAAAATAATCTAAAAACCATTGGTGCGATCTAAAAAAGTCTGGGTTAGCAAGGGGAAGTCTGAATGTCGTTTTTATCTGAATTTTGCTTTTCTCAGAATGGCTTTGACCCCAATTAGTCCGTTATAGTAAGGTTTTACCATACTGGCATGCAACAGCTTATTTACTACCATGCTCACTTCCCTGTTTCTTATCATTGTTTTCAAAGAACCAGCAATCTTTCTTCCTTGTTGTACCCTTTCAAGCACTTCACCCTCCAAACTTCCATCCTTACCCATCACACTACCCAAGTACTTAAATGCACTTACATTTTTCCATTTCCTCATCATCCAACATCACTGTACATCTGGTGACTTCATTTCTCTCAAAGAATATAACTTCACTCTTCCCAAAATTCACCTTTAGATTCTGTTTCTTACACACACTTCCAATCTCATTCACCAAGCCCAGCCATTCGCCTTCCCCTTCACTTAACAGTTCAGTATCACCTACAAACAACAGTACAGGGAGTTTCCAAACATTGCCCTCTCTCATTAAGCCACTCCAACATCCACTGCCCTGCCTTATATCTCATTTATAACCCCATCCATATACAGACTCAACAACCATGGAGACATGACACATTCCTATTTCAATACAACATTCAAAGAAAAAAATTCACTCTATTCACCATCCACATGCACTATAGCCTTTGCCCCCCATACATACTCTTCACAGCATTCAACAACTTCCCATTTACACCACATGTTCTTAATATTTTCCACATTCCTTGTCTATCAACCCAGTCATATGCTTTCTTCAAATCCATGAAGGGCACACACAACTTCTTTCCCTTCTCTAGAAACTTTTACACTAAAGGTCTAAGAATTAATAACTGATCTACACAACCTCTTCCCTTCCTAAAACCTCCCTGTTCTTCACCAACTAATTCCTCTGTTACTTCCCTAACTCCATCAATAAGTATCCTACCACACACTTTTCCTGTTACACTAAGGCTGGTGTCACACTATGTGGCGGCGCCGTTGCGGCTCGGCCGCAACGGCGCCGCCGCATGGCGATAACACACACAAACAAATGAGAGGTGTCACACTACTGCGGTGGCGCCGCATCCGCCGTACAAAGCCGCATCATGCTGCTGCGGCGCCGCAGCGCCGCGACGCCGCATCATGCCGGTTGTGAGGACAAAACACACACAGTTTAATGCACGTGGTCACACTATCCGGCCACGCCGCACGGTGCTCTGCTGCTACTACTCCTATGTTGTGTTTACGTGATGTTTGACGTGGATAAATTTATTCAATCCATACAGGAAAGGCCAGCAATTTGGGAGAAGAGTGCAGCAGCATACTCCAATAAAAACTGTAAAGAAAAATCATGGATTGAAGTAAGGGAATTGATGTACGAGAACTGGCTTGATTTAGAGTCAGCAGAAAGGAATGAGAAAGGTAAAATTTTTTTTTTTCTTTGTATTTCCTATAAAAAGTAACATTATTTATTATGTATTTACGTTTAATGCATACTGTGCTATTTAAAGTAATAAAATTATTTAGCAGACATATCCTTCCTAATATTCCAAATAAATTTCCATGCTAAATAAGTATCATAATTACTAACCTTTAATACTGAAATGCTAATACTTGATGTATGTATATATGTATATTTATATAACTGTGGTACATTAATCACCATCCAAAAAACACATTATAGCCTAGTACATATGTCTACGACGTGTTGGCTCTTTCAGTAACCCCTCTGCCTCTAGTGCACAAGCAGTCAGTTTAGACAACATGATTAACCTATCCACGCTGGCTGCTGGGGGTAAACTGTGCGGTTTGGCCGCACAGTGTGACATGGTACAAGCCATGTGGAGGCGCCGCAACGGCGCCGCCGTATAGTGTGACACCGGCCTAAGAAGACAAATGCCCCTGTGATTTCCACACACTTCTTTTTCCCCTTTTCCTCTGTACAGGGAAATAATTATACCTGACTTCCAATCCTCAAGGATTCTACCTTCCTCCCAGGCTAACCTGTACATCTTCCATATCCACTCTACTACTATCTCTCCCCCATGCTTCAGCATTTCACCACACACTTCATCCATCCCTGAGGCTTCCCCCATTTTGACTTTCTTCATTGCTTCCACTACTTCCATCCAAATGATTTCTTCCTCTCTTCTCACCTCCCTCATTCTCCCAGTCATTCCCCAGCCACTTATCCTCACATCACTTTCATTCTCTATATTTAACAGTTCTTGAAAACGTTCTCTCCATCTACTCACTTTTTCTCCCTTCTCCACTAGCAATCCACCATTTTTATCTTTCACTCCTCGACTTCTTTATCACCCTCTTACTCTCTTTACCTCTTTCCAGAATATTTTCTTACATTTCCTCCAGTTTACACTCAAATTCCTTCCAGATTCCTCATCCACTGTCTTCCTACTCACTCCTATTAACTTTTTCACCTCTCTACATATAACTCTCTCTTCAATCTCTCAACTTCCTCCATGCCCAAGCTTCCCATCCACTCACAATATGCTTTCATCTTCTGCGCCACAGCTTGTCTCACATCTTCAATCCACCATGCTGTTCATTGCACCCCCTTTCATCTTCTCTTCATCCCACACACCATCTCACATGCTGCACAGATTTCTTCTGTGAATATCATGCACACACCTTCCACCTCCCCCACCTGCTCTCAATCATGTTTACTCAATCACTCCTCCACTTCTCTCTTATATTTTGCATTTTTTCCATCCCCTTGCAACCTTTCTGCTCTTCCTGTGTGAACTACAGTACTTCCTCCTGCCCTACTCTTCTATTCCTCCATCGCATTTGTATCTTGACTTTCACCACCACCAACTGTTGGTCAGAAAGTCTACTCCCCCAACATCTGTATGCTCTTCCATCCAGTACATACCTTATTCTCACATCCACACACACATAATCGTTGTCTTCCATTCATTCAGTTCACCACCCACCCTTCTCATCACTTGCTATATATACCGGTGGATAATTTTGTGCCTAAAGAGGGTTTTAGCTATCACCAACCCCCTCCCTGCATAAATGTCCACTAGAGCAATACCATTCTTGTCCACTTCTGAAGGCACACCCCACTCACCAACTACTCTATCCACCTTCACATTCTCTATTTTTCCATTCATATCTCCAATCAAAAACACTCTCACTCCTCTCAAACTTTTCCATGCATGCTTCCACATTTGCCCAGAACTCTTCTTTCACTCTCCTTGCACAGACTTCCTTTGGCACACATAAACCCAGAATCATCCACGCTTGTAGTCTTACCCACACAATCCTTGAACTGACTGATCCATACTCTCTTACATTCTCCTTCCATCTCTTGCACACAACATACATACACCCTCCTTTGCCCTCTCATTCCCACCTACTCCAGTGCATGTACCCCATCCCTACTCCCACTCTCTCACCTGTCCATAGTCTCAGTCAATCCACATATGTCCACTCTTGTGCCTAAGGCACCTGGTCAATCTCTCTTTCACCTTATCATTCACACCCCTCACATTTCACAGTGAAATCCGCACCATGTCCTTACAGGACCAAATTTCCAATGCTGTGATGTTGGTATAAATAATTATTACATGGTTTTAAAAATTTGTTACTTTCTCGTGAAAAATTTGAGTATTAAGGAACATCAAACTTAGCTGTACAATAAATCAAGCACACCACATTTTATTTCTGGTGTCATGTACCTGACTTAATTCCTATTACTTCTGTTCATTAAGCCTTCATTCTCATCAGAAGACTCATGGTCTGTGTGACCTACGTTGATGACAAATTGTTCCATTAACTGTTCTGTCACTGTCTTTTCTTATGTACTCTTCCTCCACCTTCCCGGTGTGCATTCTACAGTTTTTCCACTCTTCCTTTGTCATTCTATCCACTGTCCATCTTGATAATTCTTTCACCCTTTTCAAACTTTGATTGCTGGTGGAGTTCTCCTTCTTGACCTTTAATTTTACTTGTGCCCAAATTTAATTCAATGGTATTGAACTGGCAGTGATATGGAGGCAACCTTTCATGATCATTTCGATGTGCAATTATCATAAACCTGTCTGTCCTGTTATGCAACAACTTGAAGAAATTCTGCTTTTAAATGGCATGAATCATATCTGATTCTGTTTGGTGTGAGCCATGCTATCATGCCACCTTCCTTTGAGGATCCTATTGAGGTTTTGCTTAGAATTTTGGAGTGGTAAGAGGCGTTGCTCATAATAAAGTCAGTGTAGGGGTATATCTGGGTTCAACTGAGGAACTATGACAAAAAAAACACTCACTGTTCACTAAGTCATGGTACTCTCCTGCTGCAGGATGTGAATATCAGCAGAGATCCAGCTGCAGATCCCTCCTCTGCTCAGCCATGAAAACTAATGAATTTTGCTCCTTTGTCAATCTTCAGCTGTGGTCCCAGTGAGCCATCTCTCACAGTCCAACACTTTCTCAGACTCATTTTGGTTGACACAAATCCCATTATGGTACACTTCTCGTCTGGGATTTATGTACTTTGTTTTCCTCTACCGTAATATCCTCAAATATTTTTGTCCTGCAGTATCATTCCTTTCCATCAATAGATGTCTTCACTCTGCACAATCTTGTACTAAGGCCAAGCTTATTAATCACATGTCTGAGGGACATTTGACACCCTTTCAAGTTGACTGGTTGCTCTTTTATCTCCAACATTGATGATTCAATTGCAGGTACTTCACCCATATCATAAAAGGACAAAATTTATCTCAAGACTTTCCAAGTACTTGAAAATGATGCTCTTGGAAATAGTGAATCAATCGGGCATTCTGCAGTGTGTTTTCTTATCCTAAAACCCGATATTCATCAGACTCCTGTAGCAGCAGCCATCTTGTCCAGGATGTCCATTTCACTCTATCTCATTTTGCCTTTGAAAATACTTATAGATATTCAATATTATTCTTTTGGATTGGCTAGTCAACCACTGTGTAGTCCTGCCTTTGTCACTGGAGTACTTTATCTTGTTCCTCACTGTTGTCCCTGAAAATCATGAGAAAAACAATGAGGGCATGGGCTACATACATATACACATACATAAACATTAATGTAGAATATCAATATCCAAAACTGGATAAGGATTGAACAAAGAACATGGTACGGATTGCAACATGGAATGTAAGGGAAGCAAATGATGAAGTGACAGAGAAAGAGATTGTCCAGGTGTTTCAGGATGCAAAAATGGACATATGTGGAATAACTGAGACTAAATGGTGAGGTGAGAGTGTGAGAGAGTGGGAGTTTGGTTGGAGCATAAGTGCTGGAGTAAGTGAGAATGAGAGGGAAAAAGGAGTATGTATGGTTGTGTGCAAGAGACAGAAGGAGAGTATAAGAGAGTATGGATCAGCTGGCTCAAGGACTGTATGGGTAAGACTGAAAGTAAGACTACATATGTGGGCGATTGTGCGTGTGTGTATGCGCCAATGCAAGATCGTACAGGTAGAGTGGAAGAAGAGTTCTGAGCAAAGGTGGAAGTGTGCATGAAAAAGTCTGAAGGGAATGAGAGTGTTTTTGATTGGAGATATGAATGGAAAAGTAGGAAATGTGAAGGTGGATGGAGTAGTTGAAGAGTGGGGTGTGCCTGCAGACGTGGATGAGAATGGCAGTACTCTAGTGGACACATATGTGGGGAGGGGGTTGGTGACAGCCAATACCCTTTTCAGGCACAAAATGATCCACAGGTATAAATGGAGAATGATGAGAAGTATGGGTGAAGAACTGAATGAATAAAAGTCAATGACTGATTATGTAAGTGTGGGTGACAAAATAAGAAGGTGTGTAATGGATGCATGAGCATACAGAGATTGGGGGAGTAGACTTTCTGATCACCTTGGTGATGGTGAAAGTCAGTGTTCAAATGCAATGGAGGAACAAAAGGAGGAAAGGACAGGAGGAAGTGGTTCATACAAGGAGGGTAGTAGGGTTGCAAGAGAATGGAAAAGAGGTAGAATATAAGAGAGAAATGGGGGAACATTTGGGTAAATATGATTTGGAGCAGATCGGGGAGGTGGAAGGTGTGTGCAAGATATTTGCAGAAGAAATCTGTGCAGCATGTGAGGTGGTGTGTGGGGTGAAGAGAAGATGAAAGGGGGTGCAATGAACAGCATGGTGGAATGAAGAGGTGAGACAAGCTGTGGTGCAAAGATGAACCCATACAGTGCATGGATGGGATACAGGGGCATGAAGAAGTTGAGAGGCAGAAGAGAGAGTTATATGTAGAAAGGAAGAGAAAGATGGAAAAATTTGTAACAGAGAGTATGAAGACAGCAGATGAGGCATTTAGAAGGAATTTTAGTGAAATCTGGAGGGAGTGTAGAAAAATGTTCTGGAAAGAGGTAAAGAGAGTTAGAAAGGCGAGTGAAAGATAAAAATGGTAGACCACTCGTGGAGAAGGGAGAAAAAGAGCAGATGTAGAGAACGCTTTAACTCTCAAATGCTGGTCTATATATACAATGTTTCACAGCATGCTCTTTCTCTCTGCACAGGAATTGTTCCAAAAATAGCCTGTTTTCAAACCTTAATATCTCAGAAACTATTGCAGTTGGGGAAGCTAATTTAAGACCATATTACCATCTCTTCTTCTTGCAAAATGAAAGCATCCCCAGGTCTGTAGGTCATCGCATCGATGAGTAAGGATGTGACAAAGAAGACTAATTAGCAGAGCGAGAAGTAGGATGTGTTCATGCGTGTGCTTGCGGCCCCGACTATGGCTTTGCTCTCAACGAGATAACATCTCCATTACTAGATAAACATGATACAGTGGCATCCAAGGCACACCCTCTGGCACTATCACTGAGCCCTTTCCTAGTATCCTTGGAAAGAGGATTGGCAGGGGTGGATGAGACAAAAGTCCACGTGAGGCACAAACGGAATCAGATGAGAAGATTAAGAAGATATCGTCTTACACCTGACAAAGTCAGAGTGGCAACTGAGGTGTGGTTAGGTTGGCTGGCTGGACTCTCTCCCTAGCTTTTGGTGACAAGATAAAGTGGTGTCCACTTCAAACTGTGGTCCAAACACAGTGTCATTTATTACTGACACTCAGCGGGAATCTGGCGCCTCTTCGCCATCGGTTGAACCAACACCTGGCGGTTAGGGATTAAAGAAATGTTAAGCATAAAGAACGAAAGTAATGCAAGTATAAGTGGCTGGGGAATGTCTGGGAGAAGGGGGGATGTGAGAAGAGAGGAAGAAGTCAGTAGGACGGAAGTTGCGGAAGCAATGAAGAAAGTCAAAAATGGGGAAAGCTCCATGAACTGATAGAGTGTGTGATGAAATGCTGAAGCATGGGTGAGAGATAATAGTAGAATTGCAATGGATAATGTGCAGATTGGCCTAGGAGGAAGGCAGAGTCCGAGAGGATTAGAAGTCAGGTATAATTATTCCCTTGTACAAAGGAAAAGGGAGAAAAGAAGTGTCTGGTAATCACAGGGGCATCTGCCTTCTTACAGTAATAGGAAAAGTATATGATAGGATACTTACTGACAGAGTCAGGGAAATAACAGACGAATTGGTTGAAGAATAACAGGGAGGTTTTAGGAAGGGAAGAGGTTGTGTGGACCAGCTATTCATTCTTAACCCTTTAGTGTAAAAGTTTCTAGAGAAGGGAAAGAAGTTGTATGCGGCCTCCATGGATTTGGAGAAAGTATACAACAGGAAGGATAGACAAGGAATGTGGAAAATATGGAAAATATTAAGAATATATGGAGTAAATGGGAAGTTGAAAGCCATGAAGAATAAGTAAGAGAGTGCTAAGGCTGTGATGTGTGTGGATGGTGAACTGAGTGAATTTTTCTATTTGAAAGTTGGATTGAAACAGGGATGTCATGTCTTCATGGTTGTTCCGTCTGTATATGGATGGGGTTATAAAAGAAACTGAAGGTAGGGAAGTGGATCCTGAAGCAGCCCTAATGAGAGAAGGCAGCATTTGGAAACTCCCTGTACTGTTGTTTCCAGATGACTGTTAAAAGAAGATGAAGGCAAACTGCAAGGCTTGGTGAATGAGTCTGCGAGTGTGTGTAAGAAATGGAATCTCAAGCTGGGTGCAGGGAGGAGTAAAGTTATAATCTTCGAGAGAAATTAAGTCACTGAATGTACAGTGAGGCTGGATGATGAGGAAATGGAAAATGTAAGTGCATTTAAGTACTTAGGTAGTGTGATGAGTAAGGATGGAAGACTGGAGGGTGAAGTGCTTGAAAGGGTACAACAAGGAAGAAAGGTTGCTGGTTCTTTGAGAGCAGTGATAAGAAATAGTGAAGTGAGCGCGGAAGTAAAAAAGTCACTGCATGACAGTACTGTGATACTGTACCAACTCTAAAATATGAGAGTGAAACTTAGACCTTGTTGGAAGGACACAAGTTAAGAGTGAGAACAGTGGAAATGAGTCATTTGA
The DNA here is from genome assembly GCF_032717465.1 of Coenobita brevimanus. Classification (NCBI taxonomy): domain Eukaryota; kingdom Metazoa; phylum Arthropoda; class Malacostraca; order Decapoda; family Coenobitidae; genus Coenobita; species Coenobita brevimanus. Next base: position 35,520,174 of record NC_137063.1, read on the forward strand.
GGGGGGCATGTGAAGTAACATGGAGAGACAGACTAACAGATATGGATGTGAAGGATCGTTGTAGTGTGGATGTGGATGTGACAGAAGGCATAAGGAGAAATACACTGAGGTAGTTTGGCCATGTGGAAAGGATGGAGAGTGACAGACTAATGAGGAGAGTGTAGGTAAGTGAGGTGGAGGGGGGGGAGGGGCAGGGGAAAGCCAAGGATGAGATGGAAGGATGGAGTGGAGAGGTATATGAGAGAGGAGGGAGGGGTGTCAGCTGGGAGCAATGCAGTGAAATGGTGGGGGGGCAGGACGACATAGAGGTGATTTGTTTGTGGCCATCCCTTACGGGATTAAGACATTGGCAAAAGACAGACGGAATATCATCAATATACTGCTGAGGTATGTTCTGTATTCCTCTATCCAACAATCACTGCAGACCCCCAATTTGGATCATATCTGCATTGGCCTATTCATCAATGTATGCCCTCTGCAGTTTATGTCCTTTAAATCCTGCAAAGTACTGTATTTAAATTTCATCTGGCCACCTACAAAGCTTGGCAGAAGCCAAAGTAGACACTGATTCAAAGTGCAGCTCATACTGAATGTTGTGCCATGCAATCTTAAACTTATGGGGATGCACATATGGTGCAAGCAATGTTGAAAGGGAAAGGATACTCGAGTTTAAAGAGGCAAGAAACATGATTGTGGTTATGTTTTGCTTCATAAACCCACTCACACAGCATAAGTTTCCAATAAGTTTTGAAGCCTAGCACAAAACCAACACCCCGCTTAGCCTGCCTCCGCTCACATGGAAAAAACTTCTAAGGCCAAAGTTACCCTCGGATAATACTTATATTGTTATAAATAGTAGTCCATCATCTTCACTGATGTTTATAATATACATTTAAAAAAAAAAAAAAAAAAAAAAGATGAATAAATGTACAGAAATAAAGTGAGAATAAACCTTATTTAGGTGAAAACTAGCTTCTAATAACTTCCCAACATCACTGCACAAAATTTTTCCCGGGATGTGCAGTTGCATACTATGTGTCTATATGCAGAATTTCAGGAGGTTTCTAATGTGCATAGGGCATTTTGATACGCCCCATAGCTTTCGAGTAAACCAAAAAAACATTTAAAAATCACCTAAAAATGTCTGGTTTGTTTATCATTTTGCATGTTACTACTGACATTGTAACAAACATATATGTAAATTATTTCCAGTTTCATAACCCAAAAGTTAAGGAAGCCCATGATATAATGGACACTGATATAACCCTTATTGTTATTGAGAAAAATGAATTTTGAAAAGTTTGGATGGGTTGGGCGTGGCAACAGCATGGAAGCTGATGCCTGTAAGCTGAATATATTTATGTTTCCAAACTTTTCCCAAAATAATAATTTGCACACAAAGGTTACTTTGCTTTACAAAAGTATGCATAAAAAATAATCAGCTAGTTCATGCATTCTTTGGATTTTTTATGCGACCTATACTTTCCGAGTAAAATGCCTGAGAGAAAAACAATGAAATCCACACCTTCCCTATGAGAATATAAACACACACATTTTACAGTATACCTTATAATACATAGTATAATATCTAGACAAATAAGCTGGTTACTCACATCCTCTAGCAGTGTTCTAATGTTTCTGGAATATAAAGATGGAGTTGCAGAGAGGAGGAAATGTACGATCACAGCCTATGTGTGAGTGATTATTTGTGGTGTGTGTGTATTTACCTATTTGTAGTATACAGGAATTGAGCAATGCTCGTGTTGTCCTGTCTCCATATCCACATTTATCAAGTCCACCTTTACACACACGAATGTTTTTCTCAGGCACCACCTCTTTTTCTAAGTCATTCCAAATATTTAAGTATTTACCTAATATACCTAATTGTCATATACACGGAATGTACTATGCTCGTGGGTTTCCGTCGCTGTCTCTCAGTAAGTCAAATTTAGCTTTAAACTCGTTTAAGTTTTTAGACTGGACGATCTCTTTCTCCAGGCTATTCCATAAGTCTATACTTCTATAAGGAAAGCTATATTTCTTAATATCCTTCAAGCAGCTTGACTTTTTCAATTTCATTCCATGTCCTCTTGTTGCTCTCTTATCCCATACAAACAGATCTTCTTTGTCAATTTTATCTACTCCCACCATGGTCCTGAACACTGCAATCATGTCTCCCCTCTTTTTCCTTTCCTCTAAGGAAGGCAAATCCAGTTTTTCCAGCCTCTCTCTGTATGACAGGTCTGTCAGACTGGGGACCATCTTGCTTGCTGTTCTTTGTATTCTCTAAATCTTGTTTATATCTTTCTTTTTGTGTGGGGACCATACTACCGCTGCATATTCTAACCTGAGGCAGATCATGGCCACTATCAATTTTTTCATCATCTCCTCATCCATATAATGAAATGCTACTCTTATGTTAGTCAAGAGTTTATAAGTTTCTCCAACTATCTTGTTAATGTGCTTTTCTGGTGACAAACTATCTTGGACCACCACTCCCAAATCTTTCTCTTCTCTCCTTTTTGTGATTAATTCATCACCCAACAAATAATTCAGTGATGGCCTCCTGGTACTTTTACCCATTTCCAATATTTTACATTTCTTTACATTAAATTTCATTTCCCACGTCCGGCTCCAATTGTGTATCCTATCCAAATCCTCCTGTAGTATTTTACAATCCTCCTCAACCTCTACCTTCCTCAAGATCTTTAGATCATCAGCAAACAGACTTGCATAATTATTCACTCCATCTACCATATCATTTACATAAATCAGGAACATTACTGGCGCCAACACCGAGCCTTGAGGGACTCCACTTGTTACTTCCCTCCATCCAGACATCGTATGCTTTATTACTGTCCTCATTTGTCTGTCTCTCAAAAAGTCTCTCATCCATTCCAGAAGTTTCCCCTTCAGTCCTCCTATATATTCTAGTTTCCACATTAGTCTCTTATGAGGTACCTTCTCAAAGGCCTTCTCTAAGTCTAAGTACACACAATTCACCCAACCATCTCTCTCCTGTACCACGTCAATCGCTCTTGAGTAAAAGCTCAACAAGTTAGAAACACATGACCTTCCACTTCTGAATACAAACTGACATTCAGCCAAAATATTCATCTCTTCTAGATATTTTACCCATCTGTCTTTCAGGATTCTCTCACACAATTTTGCAACCATGCTTGTTAGAGACACTGGTCTATAATTCAGGGGTTCTTCCCTGTTTCCTCCCTTGTAAATTGGTACCACATTTGCCCTCTTCCATTCGTGTGGCACTTTCCCCTCTTCCAGTGAGCATACGATTAAACTGTGAATTTTATCCACCAGTTGTTCTCTGCATTCCTTCAGTACCCAATTAGAAATTCCATCAGGTCCTGGGGCTTTCCTTACATCTTGAGTTTCCAGTAATTTATATTTACTTCCTGTACCTCCACTTTTATATCTTTTATCACCGGAACATTTCTAATCACTCCCTCCCCTTCCACAAGCTCCTTTTCTTTAGTGAAAACTGACTGGAAACGTTTGTTCATTATTTCTGCTTGCATTGCCGCATCCTTAAAGACCTCTCCTTCTACTTTCAGTTTGGTGATTCCTTCCTTTTATTTCAGTTTGCCATTAACAAATCTATAAAACAGTTTGGGTTCATCCTTGCATTTGTCTATTATACCTTTTTCAAAATTCCTTTCTTCTTCTCTACGTATTCTTGTGTATTCATTTCTTGTTCTTTTATATTCTTCCTTTGTTCTGTTGTTACCTCTCTTTCTCCAATTGTTCCATGCCTTATCTCTCTCATTTTTTGCTATCATACACCTTCTATTAAACCACTCCTTTTTCCTGTTTTCTTTCCCTCTTACTCTTGGTACAAATTTTTCCACTCCCAAATTATAGAGGTCTAGAAAAATATCCCATTTCCTCTGTATCTCTCTTGTTTCTCTGAATTTTCTCCAATCCGCATTTTCAAAAAAGTTTCTCAATCCTGTAAAATTTGCTTTCCCAAAGTTGTATCCTCCTTGTCCATGAAGCTCGTTTCTTGGCTCGACGTTCCCTATTATCATCTGGAACTCAATGACCACATGATCACTTTTTCCTAAAGGACAGAGATATTTGAATGATTCTATTTCATCGGGTTCTTTGGTGAACAGTAAATCTAACCTTGCTGGTGTGTCCTCACCTCGAAACCATGTATCTCCTTTGACCCATTGCGTCATCACATTATTCATTATTATATTTAATAACGTAGTGCCCCACGAATCCTCGCCGCCTCCTGAGTACCATTCCTCCCAGTTCACCTCTTTACAGTTAAAGTCACCCACCAAACTTATATTATTGCTTTTCTCAATTATTTTTTGCAAATAGCTAGCCATATCTGACAACATCTCATGGTATTCGTCATCCTTCCATGCTCTCGTCTTTCGGGGAACATACACTACCGCCATGTCTCTCTTAACATTCTCTCCAATTTCTAATTTCATACATATCACTTCAGCCCTGCCTTCTCCCATTTCCACGGTATCTACATTTACGTTGTCCTTCACTGCTATCATCACTCCTCCTCCCGTTTTTTCTTTTCTGTCTTTTCTCCACAGTTTGTATTTACCATCTCCCAAATGAACATCAATATCTTCTCTTAATTTGTTCTCTACAAAGCACATGACATCAGGTTCATGTTCTCTCAAGAAATCGTTAAATTCGATCCCTGTCGATATGAAACCATCAACATTAGTATCTATCACCTTCAAATTATTTTTGACGTTTTTAATACCCTCTTCTCTCCTACTCTCTGTCCGTGCCACTTCCTCAACTTCTGATCTTTCACAGCCATCCCCCTTAGTTTCCTTCACTTCTATTTCCTTAAATACCACTTCCTTACTTTCATATCCAATACTCTCCCAAAAAAAGTATTACATTCTTCCTCTGTCCTCTTATCATTTTTTTCCTTTACTTCTTCCTTTAATGATTTTAAAACTTCTCTTTCTTCTTCATTCAGATCTTTTCTTATTATAATATTTTCCATCCCCGCCTCTTTGCTTAATTTCCAGGTCACTTTAAGTATCTCATTTATTACACTTTCTGATGACAACTTGACTCTTATTGGTCTTGTTTCCCCTTTCTTATAAGGCCCTATCCTCCTTACTTCCTCAATTTCTTTTACCCACTTGTCTCCTTCGGGGTCAATCTTGCCTAATATTCCTCTCACCAGGTTCGTGTCTCTCTCAAGTCTTACAAACCTAACCTTTTCTTCCTCTTCCCTGTTTCCAAATACTACCACACATCTGTTCCTTTCTACAGTTTCTCTCACTAATTTCTCTTTTTTCTTCAGTATTTTCACTACATTTTCTTCCATTTTTTTCTTGTTCATTTCCCTTTCTTCCTGGATGATCTCTCTTAAGCTGACCACTTCTTTCTGTTCTTCTTCTGTGTGTCCCCACTTTGCCTTATGCTCTTCTAATACACTACTCACCTTCTCCGTTTTATTAGTACTCTCTTCTAGTTTCCTCCTCAATTCAACATTTTCACACTTCAAATTTCTAATCTCTTCATTCGCTGTTTCATTGGATTGGATCAGACTCTGTATGGTAGTATCCGTATTTTCAGACATATCCTTTATCACTAGATTCTCTACTTTCTTTTCAAGTTCACTAATCCTCATAATTAATGTTTTAACCAGGTCCATGACATTGGTATTTGTATCAAATCCTTGAAATTTGAGTCCCTCATTGTGTGTGTGTGTGTGTGTGTGTGTGTGTGTGTGTGTATGTGTGTGTGTGTGTGTGTATGTGTATGTGTGTGTGTGTGTGTGTGTGTGTGTGTGTGTGTGTGTGTGTGTGTGTGTGTGTGTGGTGTGATTTACTGCTGTATAGTTTCATCAGTATGGTACTGATGAAAGCACAGTCCACTGCAGAGAGGCACATCATAAACAGGACATATATAGCTGGTGTTCTTACTCCTCTTGTGCAAATAGCACAGTGAACATAGCAGCCTTTTCCTGCTGGGGATTTTTTCCAGACTGCAGTGCAGAGTAGAATCCAAGTGTGTCCTATGATCGATATATCGATGGTGCTTGGACGACGGTGCTCCCCGAGCTCCTTGCCTCCGTACTCCTGCTGGAGATGCAGTGGCAGGAGCTGGCCAAGTACAGGCAAGTCCTGGTTAACAGGCAATCACTTAATGAGAATTCACTAATACGAGGTCTTGAAATTTGCACCACCACCTGTTTAACGAGCAGGTAAAGTCCCCCCAAATCCCAACTTACGAGAATCAAGACGAGGGTCGCACTGCAGCTGTCCATATTCTAATGCTGTTTTTTGTGTTTCATGTACATTAACCCTTTATTCCTGCTTAAAACTGACTGTCACAGGTGTTGGTGGTTGGTGGAGGTTACTTGGCTGGTTGTTCACCCCATCCCTATTTTACCTATAATTTATGTTATTCTGCTTATATTAATGCTGTTTTTATATTTCAGGTGTATTACCCTCTTGTATTAACCCCTTATTCCAGCTTAAAATGATCAGAAAGTCAGTTTGAGTGGTTTGGGAGGAGGTTGCTTGGAGGCCTTACTCCCTAACCCTATTTTTCCAATAAGTTCTTCACTTCATTTAATGAGAATTCGGCTAATGAACAGAATCCTTACACCCAAATAGCTCATAAGATCGTGACCACCCTGTAACTCCTGACAGGCCAGCTACTGCAGGAGGTAGGGCAGTCGCGACAGTAACTGGCTAAGCTACACCTGACAGACCAGCTACTGCAGGAGGTGGAGCGATGGTTGCAGGTTGAGAGGAGGCTGAAGTTGATGGAGTGGTTGCTGCAGGTACTGCTGCTCGTTGCTGCGAGGGAAGGTCAGGTGCATGGTGGAGGACAACATCTGATGCAGGCCACTCCTCCCCCCGGAATGCCAAGAGCTTGTGGCATATGTGCTCTTGGAATTTAAGGAAAGTCATAGGCCTTTCGGTGTTCTTTTTGTACAGGGTGCAGGCACTGAAGAGGGCCATGTGTATGAAATAAAAGAACATTTTCTTTGTCCACTTGACCGTCCTCCTTTGGGCGGGACAGTATTGGATCGATATGATCCACCTCGCCCATGTGCCGATTGTAGTCCTCCACCACGACGGGCTTGTTCATGGTCTTGATGATGTGGTGGAATTTCCCGTCTGGACCCTTGACCTTCCCATGTACCTGCTTAGGGACGGTGGTGTCGCTGTGGAAAGTGGACACCCTACTTACGATATGCTTCTCCTTCCACAGCAACACCATCACATTGCCCTTGTGCCTAGCTTCTACTCTATCATCAGCAAGGCCTTTAGCACTGCTGATGTCCTGCAGCTCCCTTGGTACTCCCCTTGCAAGCCGTAGTGTGCCACACGCATACACTTTCTCATCAGAGGCGTTCGCATAGTGATACAAAGTTGTAATAATTGTCCATATACTGTACAACTTGTATTCTTTGTCCTTTAAAAGTTCAACGAGGCCCCACGCTCTGTTTTCAGGGGATTTCTTCTCCCTTGTGCATATTTGAAAGTTCTAAATGTAGCCACTCTTTGCCCTGGCCAAGATGTAAAATTTGATGGCATACATTTGGGGCTTCATTGGGTTATATACATGGAAGGAGAGCCGCCCCTTCCAACCCAGAGATCCCTCATCCAGGCTCAGTTGTTCACATGGGAGGTATACCTCCCTGGACCTCTGAAGGAGATACTGCATCACTGTGCGAATCCTTATTAGCTGGTCTTGCTTGTCCTCGGGTATGGCGAGACTACTGAAAGCATGAAAGTGTTTTGGGATGGCCCTGAGGTGCTTTCCACTCATCATCTGCTGAAATATGGGGTAATCATGAACCTCCATGGACCACCAATAGTGTTCTATGGTTGGCAGGTCACAAATCCCCATAAGAAAGTATAACCCGAGGAACCTGGCCATCTCCTCTTCATTGCAGAGGTACCAAGCATCTACTGCAGTCCCCAGGAATTTTGCATTGTTGTTTGTTTCCACTATCAGGTAGGTCAGCAACTCCCTGGTAGAAAAAAGTTGAAAATATTGGAGTTGCTGGTGCTGCCACTCTCAAACCTGGAGTTTCTGTGAAGGGACATGCATTGGATGTAAATGACCCAGAACTCCAGGTACCACCCTCACGTCCTCCATCTGGGGAAATGCTTGGCTGCGTACGTGTAAGGCGCACATGACCTCGAGCCAGACGACTACCTTTCGGCTGCCCACCGCTACCTCGCCGAGGCCCATGCTGCCCTTGTCTTTGTGGTGGGGAGGGAGATGATGATGATGATGATTGTGTTGAAGGTTCTGGTAATGGTAATGGTGGAGATGGTAGTGGTGGAGATGGTTGCAATGGAGATGGTAGTGGTGGAGACAGTTGTGGCAGAGATGGTTGTAGTGGAGGAGATGGTTCTGGTGCTGCTGATGGTGATCATGATGGCTGAAATTCAGGGGGAATGAAGTCTGACGAGGACAGTGACTCTCATGATTTGGTAGGGGAAGATGAGACAGATGTGTCTTGGATGGGTGGTGAAATGTGGGCAGGCTGGAGTGTAGTGAGAGTATAGGGTGATTGTGGGGGTAATGAGCTCTGTGTCTGAGGTGGGAGGGTGGAAGAGAGATGGTGATAATAGGCAGCTGTCTCCGTTGTGATGGTGGTAGTGGTGATGGCAGTGGTGGTACCAGTGGTGGTAGTGGTAGTGATAACGGTGGTGGACTTGACCGTGGATGGAGGTTTATCATGTCGCCTGGGGAAAGGATTAGCTCTCTCTCTCCTCATTCTCTCTTTCCTCCTCACCCCAGTCACTCTCAAAATCACTCTCCCCAGATTCTTTGTCTGTGTCCTCCTCACTTTCAGCTTCACTGAATAAATATTTCAGACACTCCTCCTCGGATAATCCTTTCCCTGCTGTCGTGGTTACTTTCAGTATTGAAAGGCAATGGTAACAAGCGGTTATACAGTGTTCGTCAGAATTATTGAGCGCCCTGCGTCCCTCCTAAGAAACAAACCTTTCAACATTGAAAAAACATATAAATAATGCATTTCATTTACCTTTAGTGCTTCATAGGGTAGCCTTTATGTTTCTTCATGGACCTGAGACGTCTTGGAAGTGAAAGGGCGAGGCTCCTGAGGTGCTGGAGGGGTATTTTGTCCCAGGAGTCACGAATGGCAGCTTCCAGCTTAGGCAGAGAGCTAACGTCCTTCCCTTAGAGACTCTTCTTTACGAGGTACCAGAGGTTTTCAATCGGGTTGAGGTCTGGGCTATTTCCTGGCCAGTCTGTCATGAATGATACCTTGCAGTCACGAAGCCAATTGGTGACTGATTTGGCCTTGTGAGCAGGTGCACCGTCCTGCTGAAACACTCGTGCACCTGTTAGCTCAAATGAGTCTGGCAAATGATCACACAGAAGCTCCAGGTAAACATCCTGATTCACTCTAACATTCTTGGGAAGCACAACAAGCTTCCCCAAACCTAGACCCGAGAAACAAGCCCACACCATGAGTGAATCAGGAAGTTTAATTGTGCTTTCTACATACCGTGGGTCAACTGGGCCACTACCTTTGCGTCGATACACACGTGCTCCTCTGTTACAGGTAACACTAAATGTTGCCTCATCAGACCACAACACTGACAACCACTGCCCCTCACCCCAGTTTAGATATTTATTAGCAAAGGCAAGCCTACGAATTCTCTGGCTCTTGGTGAGAAGAGGCTTTTTCACAGGCCTATGACTTGTGTTACCAAGCTCATGCACCCTACGAGACACTGTTCTCACAGACACCTCACCAAACACTTCCGGGTTGCTCTCCTTAATTTTCCTTGCACTCACACGAGGATTAAACTCCACTGCGCGTTTTAAAACATTAATAGACCTTGGGGAAGTTTTCCTAGGCCTACCAGACCTCGGTTTCTTTGTGGGAACTTCACCACTGTTTTCCAACTGAAACTGCGCACACCAACGACACACTGTCGATCGTGCCACACCAACCAATTCACTAATTTCCTTTGTCTGGTGGCCTGCCTCCTTTACAGCAATGATCTGGGATATGATTTCACTCAATAGTTCACGGGTAGGTGCCATAACAAAGTGGTGAACCCCAAAACACTGCAGGACACTCGGTAAAAAATGGCACAATTTGACAGGGACACGCGGCGGAGTTCCTCTCCCTCAGGCAGACCGTGGGCGACAGAAGCAGGAACCAACCAGCGCGTCAGAAGGCCTCAGGCTACCGTGACGTCATGCTCGCGGTGCAAACTTGTGGCTCAATTTTTACCCCCCAAAAATGGATGATTCTTTTTTGGCCATAAGTATTGCGCGCCCGGTGGACAACGCTGAACAATTTTGACGAGTACTGTAGATTTGAAATTTGGATTTCTCTGAAAGTATATAAAAAACACTTATACACCTTCTTCACTGACACACTGCACTATATAACACACTATCACTAAATACACGTAGGGTACAGACGGGTGACATAATAGAAAACAAGGAATAAAATGGCCAGCCAGGCACTAACACATCCTCAATGCCTGACTGCCGAGAGGACACTGAGCTAATAATGGGCCACTTGTCCTTGTGACAGGCTTCAGAGTGTTGCCATATATTTCCCTCAGACCTGGCCACCCTAACCTATGACTCACCAAAATTTGACACACTCTCAACCACAGAAAAAGTTTCTATGATCATTTAAACGGAATTTGCGTCATGGTGCATCATCGATTACTCTTCAGATTGAAAGCACTTTTACTCGTTTTGCATCATCATGCACAAGGGGGTTAATAAAGCCTCCAAAATGCTTGCATGCATTGACCTTGGTCATCTAATGGCAGCTCTCCATGCTGCTAGATCTCTGGCAGCCTCCCTACTCAATCCCTTATCCCTGAGGTCATACTTTATGACCTCATCCCTGGCCTATCTCGGTATGCCTCTCACAGCCTTACCTCAAATGTTCACACTTCTCACTGTCTGCACCCAACTGTTATCCCTCATCATCTCCACATGCCCAAACTATCTCAATCTATCCCTCCTCCTCACAACACCAATACACTCCAATCCCATCCTTCCTCTCAACTCTTCAATCGCAAACATAGCCCCCCCAAGGCCTCGTATTCAATGACATCATTGTGATTTCTGTATGTTTTAGCCTACAAATGTCCTCCTCCTGAAAGCCTTTTTTTTTTCCCAATCCAAGGAAGAAGGAACCAAAGGCCAGGACCCCACAAACCGTTCCTTCCAAGAAAAAACGAAAACAATACAAAAGAGAGCCAAATTCAAGATCCGTTCATTTTGAGATGCTTGGACACACTGCATTTGAAAGACTGGAGATTATAGGAAGCAGGAAATACAGAAAGAGAAAGACATTTCCAGAGTTGACCTGTTGCATAAATGAAGGACTGGAAGTAACAGTTAACTCTTGCATTAGAGAGTTGGACAGAAAAGGGATGAGGGATTGTTGCTAGATGGGTGTTATGTGCCAGCTGTAGAGGTGGAGGGATGCAACCAAACAGTTCAGAGGAGCAGTGACCATTGAAGCAGCAATAGAAATGAGATAAAGATGCAACAGTGTGGAGAAGAGACAGAGGATGAAGGGAGCCAGTAAGAGGAGGAGAGTTAATGAGACGAAAAGCTTTTGACTCCACCCTATTGAGAAGAGCTGTATGTGGGGAGCCTCCCAACACATGAGATTCGTGCTCCACACAGGGGTGAATAAAACCCATGTATGAAGTCAACAACTGTACTGGGATAAAGATACAGAGTTGGCTTAGCACACCTGATCTCTTGGAAGCAGATTTTACATGATATGTAATATGACCTTTCCAAGATAAATCCTGGGAGAATGAAATCCCAAGGATGTTTAAGGATAATGCAAGATGAATATCCTTTTCTTCTACTGCCCAGGTCTCTCTAGCATTACACTCCTTACACATGCTGCATACGAAGATCCCTTAGCACAGAAAGAGGTCTCTCTTAACATCAGGAAAGGCAACAGCTCCCTGAACTTCTTCCAACAACTCCTAACTCTAGTCACAGAGTGGTGCTCCACCTCCAGCACATAACAAGTCCCTCAAGTCACTAAACTCTTCCACACACTCAAGAGACTCACCAGCAAGATCAATCCTTTCATGCCTGACCACCTCCACATGCTCTCTACAACACACCACACACATGAAATCAGCATTATCTTGCAGTCTACCTCTAATACCACTAGATTTATTATGCATCCACTTATCACAAATGCTGCACAAGATGGAAATGCTTCCCATGCCCTTGTGGTAAATAAAACATGGTCACCCTCCCTCTTCTCTGACAGTATTGTTATCAGCCTTAGTTACCATCACTATTGGTTTATCTACATTTACTCTGAAGCCCTTGTGCCCCATATCATCTCTTCACTTCCTAAATCTTTCTTCCACCTCCCTTTCATTCTCTGCAATCAACACCGTGTCATCAGCGTACAATATTTCCCAAGGAAGTCCATTTCTGAAGTCGCGTGAGAAGGCTTCAAGCTCAATGCTAAAAAATAAAGGGCTCAAGACTGACCCCTAATGCAAGCCAATATTCACGGAAAACTCATCATTCAAATTTTCACTCGTCCTCGCATTTTAAGAAAAAGAGAAAGCATGCTTATTACATTTGAATCAGGAGGTATTAGTACCCAGATTGATTATTTCCTGATTAGGGGGGCTGATAGGAGGTTGGAGACAGATGTTAAGGTTACAGGAAGCAAAGAGTTTGTGCAGCAACACAAATTACTTATACGTGACATGGTGCTGTAAGAGTAGGTAGTGAAGATCAATGCACCCACAAAGAAAATATGGATGTTGAAAACTGAAGCAGTAAATGATTTCCATTGCAAGATGAGTTGAGTGGTGGTCAGGCATGAAGCTGCATACGGAAATGTTAATGTGCAGTACACAGTTCTCAAGAATAATAATCTCTGGAGAGTTACTGATTCAGTGTGTGGATGGACAAGTGGTCCATGGCCCTCCAAGAAATATAGTAGCATGGTGCATAAGTCGCAGTTAGAGAGAAAAAAAGACTTTTCTGGCAATGGAAAAGGGGTGGTAACAGAGAGAAATACTTGGCTGCCAAGGGGCCAGAAAGGAGGTATCCAGGCAAAAACTGAGACTCAGAGACCTTTACAGGATAACCTAAATAGTGTCGAAAGGAAGAATGTGGTATTTAAGGTGGCAAATCAGATGAAGGGAGAAAACAGGGATATCATAGGGTAGCAGTGTGTGAAGAATGATGAAGGATAGGTTGTGGTGAACTGTGAGGATATTAAAGACACCTGGAGAGAGCATTATAACTGGTTGCTGAATTAGGAGTTTGACTGGAACAAGGAAGGTTTGGAGTCAGCACATCCAGTGTTTGGCCATTGGTCTTTGACTGACGCTGCTCCTGTGAGCAGGGCGTTTGGGGGGATTCAGTTTGGGCAGATGGCAGGTGTGTCTGGGTTGACTGCTGAAATGTTTAATACCTCAGGAGATATAGGTGTGGATTTAGTTACTGATTTAGCAAATTTGACAGTATATGAGTGTGTTGTTTCAGATGACTGGCCTGTATATGTGTATAAGGCAAAGGGTGATGCCCTAGTAAGACGAAATTAGAGGTATACAACTTTTGGAGGAGATAACAAAGGTAATGGTGAGTCTTTCGAGTATGATAAAGGAAAGAGTGAATAATGATGAGATGCAGTTTGGGTTTAAGCCAGGAAAAGGAATCACTGATGTCATAATCATTGCCTGACAGCTTCAAGAAAAATATATAGGAAAGAATCGGGATTGTTTTGATTGACCTGGAGAAGGCCATTAACCCCTTAACCGTGGGGCGTCACTTTCGTGACGCTTGGGAGCAAGGGATCATACCGCGGGGCGTCACTTTTGTGATTCTGTGTTATTTTGAATTCACCCGGGCTTTCAAGTGGGGGCTTGTATCATCTATCAGTACTGACAATGTCAACACTAGTCAGCACTCCTAATCTCATCTGTACTCCCATCCATTGTTGACAATTTAGCCATTTCTCCCCGTTCTTGACTCCCCTCCCTACCCCCCCTCCATTACCCTATCCTCTCGCCTGCCCGGCCATGCTACGCTAAGTAAATCTTCCCTGGAATTTTTCACTGATTTCATCCATTGAAATAAGCCCTATGTCGTATTCTTATACCAAATAATATATACAAGAAAGAAATCAGGTAAGTGAGAGTGCCATACACCTGGAATTGGCTAATTATCACCTGACAACACCTCACGTGCACTCGTTCGCTAATTTTCGCTGTTTTTTTCCCCTTGAAATATGCCGTATAATCTATTTTCGTAATAAATATACATGTAAGGAGAGAAGGGAGAAGCCTAAGTGATATTTACATTCACCTGGAACTACCTAATTTATAATGTATTGTCTAGATTTCCTGCCAATCATATCAGTGCTACACAAAGCTGTTTCAAGATTTAACATTGGTAGCTCTGATTATATATCTCCTAAGTAGGCCTCTAATCTATTTTCGTAATAAATATACATGTAAGGAGGGAAGGGAGAACCCTAAATGATATTTACATTCACCTGGAACTACCAAATTTATAATGTATTGTCTAGATTTCCTGCCAATCATATCAGTGCTAGACTTAGCTGTTTCAAGAAGTAATACTGGTAACTCTGAATAACCCCTAAAGCAGGCCTCTAGGCTAGCTGGCCTGGCCCCTGCGTTATCAGTGTACTCTCATCTTCCGAAGTGAGAGGACGTATGTTTCATCTTGCTGACTTCAAGGCCTTTTTTCACCCCCATGCAAATGGCTCTGTGACCTTTACCCCCTACTAAACCTCGTGTGGAAAGAGGTAAAGGGCTGACAATTGATAAAAGAGTGACTACGATCTTTCTATTGAGTAAAACAGTGCAAGTGGAATTGTAAATAATGTGTAAATAATGTGTAAACAGCAAGTGAAAGTAATGAATGTAAATATACGTGAACAATGGAAAATAGTTTTATAAGTTATTTCAAGTGACAGTGCATAACACTGTAAATAAAATAGAAATGTAAATAACGTAAATAAAATAGAGAACGTAAATAGAAATGTAAATGAGTAGTATTATAAGAATACGAGTATATACCCTAGGAGTAATGAAAGTGAAAGTTTCACTCTAGCATGTCTGAATGCTATGAGTTATGAGAGTGAAGATGAAAGTGACATTCACTCTCAATGCCAGTATACAGGACGAGAAAGTGAATGCTACGTATTTTACTGAAAGAAATTGAATCCCTACAGTGACAATAAACTAATACTACTGAAGGAAACTTATGGATAAAGACTGTAGATATATATAAGTGTTATATAGTAATAGAAATATAAAGTGTGAGGGGTTTTATGAATAATAAATGACAGACTACCATGAGCGAACTAGTGCCAGTGCGACGATCAGACGCGCTCGTAATTTCCATTGCTTTCACAGTGTTTTTTTTTTTAGTATGGATCCCAAACTACTTGAAAATTGTAGAATAGTGTTTATAGTGTTTGTATCTGGCTGTGGTAATCATATTACGGGTTGTCGGGAAGTGTAAAGTGGAGACTTCGTTACCCTACTTCAGAGGTCTCCACAAGTCCTACGGTAACCGACGAAGGCTCAACAATCATTCCAGGAGAAAGCTGAAGGTATGTGCCATAAGCATATGTAATTTTATTATTCTAGGACTAATAACTGATTTTTGGCAAATATTTTTTGAGTCTGTCGGAGCCCAAATAACCCCGCGGCACACGCAAGTAATTGGTAAACAAGCCCGCGGTGTAGGGGTTAACACAGACCCTAGGGAGGTGGTGAAGTGGACAATGAAAAGGCATGAGATTGAGGAGTGGCTGGTTAGAGTGGTTATGGCTATGTATGCTCGCACTCAAGTGAAAGGAACCTGAGATTTGAGTGATGAGTTTTCTGTGAAAGTTGGCAAGCATCAGGGGTCAGTCTGGGGCCCTTTACTGTTTGTCTTGGCACTTTAAGCTCTCTCACATGACTTCAGAAATGGACTTCTATGGGTGATGTATATTGATGACTAAGTGCTGAGTGCAGGGGTGCAGAAAGTGATAGGGAAGATTCAGGAAATGGAGAGATGGAATGATGTTCAAAAGCTCAAGAGTATACACAGATAAAGTAAAAGTGATGATATCTAGGGCTGGTGGCAGTACTGTTAAAGCAGAAGTGATGTGGCTGTGTGCAGTTTGCCACATGGGTGTGGAAAGCACAGCAGCCTCACCTTGTGCCATGTCTGTGATAAGTGGCTGCATAAGAGATGTTGTGGTACAGTAAACTCTCAACTATGTGGTGTAACTCAGCCAAGCTCTACACCAGATACTGCAAAATGCCAGCCCCCCATCAGCTCAACATTTGGCGTATTGCATTATTATCCATCCCAACCCTCTATGCTAAAAACTTTCCCACGAGTAAAAGATGAAACTTAAGCATAAAATACAACAAAGGAATAATAAAATATTGTACAGTAATACAGCGCCTCTTGGCCACCGTTTACGAGCCAGTTGATACACCTTGGTGCCGGATATTGCATAGAACCACCGGTTATGTCCTGTTTGAGCGCCAGATATTGCATAATTTCTCCAGATATTGCTTTGATAGAACTGAGCCAGCAGTGCTGGATATTGCGTTGGGCAACATACAGCAACAACTGATAAATGAGAGTTTACTGTATGGGAGGTAAACTGCAAAATAATGCTAATTTTGTGTGTGCAGCATACTGGGGAGAGCACATAGAGATCGTCAGGTATGAAAGGATTAACCTTGCTGGAGAGTCTCTTGAGTGTGTGGAGGGCTTTTGATATCTGGAGAACTAGTTGTGTGCTGGAGATGGGGCTGAAGCTAGCTTTGTGGCTACAGTAAGGTGTGGTTTGAAGGAATTCAGGGAGCTGTTGTCTCTTCTAACACTGAGAGGGCTCTCCCTGCATGTTAAGGGATCTCATTATGCAGCATGTGTTAGGAGTGTAATGCTGTATGGAGTGACACCTGAATCGTAAAGAAAGAGGATATTAGTAGGGTCAAATGTACAAAAAGCCAATGAATATCTATAGATCTATTCTTAGATCTTTAGTGGAAAAGTTTCTACAGAAGGGAAAGAAGTTGTATGCGGCCTTCATGAATTTGGAGAAAGCATATGACAGCGTGGATAGACAAGGGTTGTGGAAAGCATTAAGAAAATATAGAGTAGCTGGGAAGTTGATGAATGCTGTGAAGAGTATGTATGATGGTGCTAAGGCTGCAGTACGTATGGATGGTGGACTGAGTGAATTTTTCTCTTTGAAGGTTGGATTGAAACAGGGATGTGTCATGTCTCCATGGTTGTTCAATCTGTACATGGATGGGGTAATAAAAAGAGATACAAGGCAGGGCTCTGGATGTTGGAGTGGCCCTAGTGAGAAAGGGTAGTGTTTGGAAACGCCCTGTACTGTTGTTTGCAGATGATACTGTGTTGTTAAGTGAAGACGAAGGAAAGCTGCAAGGCTTGGTGGATGAGTTTGGAAGAGTGTGTAAGAAATGGAATCTAAAGGCGAATGTAGGGAAGAGTAAAGTGATGGTCTTTGAGAAAGGTGAAGTCAGTGAATGTACAGTGAGGTTGGATGGTGAGGAATTGGAAAATGTGAGTACGTTTAAGTACCTGGGGAGTGTGATGAGTAAGGATGGAAGTTTGGAGGGTGAAGTGCTTGAAAGGGTACAACAAGGAAGAAAGGTTGCTGGTTCCTTGAAAGCAGTGATAAGAAACAGGGAAGTGAACATGGAAGTGAAAAAGTTACTACATGACAGTATTGTGATACCAACTCTAATGTATGGAAGTGAAGCTTGGACATTGTTGGAAGGACACAAGTCAAGATGGAGAGCAGTGGAAATAAGTTATTTAAGAGGAGCCTGTGGAGTTACATGGAGAGACAGGTTGACAACTGAGGATATAAAGGAGCACTGTGGTGTGGACGTGGATGTGATAGGAAGCGTTGGAAGGAACAAGTGAGGTGGTTTGGCCATGTGGAGAGGATGGAGGGTGAGAGACTGACAAGGAAGGTGTATGTGAGTGAGGTGGAGGGGGGGAGAGAGAGGGGGAGGCCGAGGATGAGATGGAGGGATGGAGTGGAGAGGTATGTGAGAGAGGGGGGTGTGAGTTGGGAGCAGGGCAGTGAAATGGCAGGGGACAGGGTGACATGGAGGCGATTTGTTTATGGCCACCCCATGTGGGATTGAGGCGCCTGGCAATAGACAGATAGATAGATAGATTAGACGGATGTGTAAGTCTGGTCATTTTCCACTTTTATCAAACTTAATCACATAGCATTTGTCCACACTGAATTCAACCTATTTCTCCATTCATGAAGTTTATTTAATTTCTTCTTGTGGCTCTCTGCAAGAGTCTGTGTTAGTAATTCTCCTTTGTATTTGTGCATCATCAGCAAACATATTTAGATAGCTTCCATTTCCAGTGTTACTGTCTGTCATTTATATATACTAAAAACATAATTGGTGCCAGCTCTGAGCCCTGTGGAACTCTGCTAGTCACTTCTCTCCATGATGAGTAATTTCTCCTTAGTACTGTTCACATTTCCCCTTTTTCTAAGAAAATCTTGCATCCAACAGTACAGATTACCTTGGATTCCTCCTTGATGGTACAGTTTCCATTAAAGTCTTTGGTGCAGTACTCTGTCAAATGCATTCTTGAAATCTAAATAGATACTGTCTACCCATCCCTCTCTTTTTGTGTAGTGTTTCTGCAGCTCAATCATATTAGCTCAACAGATTAGTGACACATGATTTTCCCTCTCTAAAACCACACTGAAGAGTAACCGATGATGCACTGTGACGCAATTTTCCTATAAATGATCGTAGAAACTTTTCCTGTGGCTGAAAGTGCGTCAAATTTTGGTGAGTCATAGGTTAGGGTGGCCAGGTCTGAGGGAAATATATGGCAACACTCTCAAGCCTGTCACAAGGACAAGTGGCCTATTATTAGTTCATTGTCCTCTTGGCAGTCAGGCATTGAGAGTGTGTTAGTGCCCGGCCGGCCATTTTATTCCTTGTTTTCTATTATGTCACTCGTCTGTACCTTACATGTATTTAGTGATAGTGTGTTATATAGTGATACAGAGGTGGTTTGGCCATGTGGAGAGGATGGAGGGTGAAAGACTGACGGAGAGAGTGTATGTGAGTGAGGTGGAGGGGGGAAGAGGGAGGGGGAGGCCGAGGATGAGATGGAGGGATGGGATGGAGAGGTATATGAGAGAGGGGGGTGTGAGTTGGGAGCAGGGCAGTGAAATGGCGGGGGACAGGGTGACCTGGAGGCGATTTGTTTGTGGCCACCCCAAACGGGATTGAGGCGTCTGGCAATACATAGATAGAGTGTTATATAGTGCAGTGTGTCAGTGAAGAAGGTGTTTAAGTGTTTTTTATATATTTTCAGAGAAATCTAAATTTCAAATCTATAACCCCTTGTTAACGTTCCCTTTCAATACTGAAAGTAACCACGATGGCAGGGAAAGGGTTATCCGAGGAGAAGTGTCTGAAATATTTATTCAGTGAAGCTGAGAGTAAGGAGGACACAGACAAAGAATCTGGGAAGAGTGATTTTGAGAGTGACTGGGGTGAGGAGAAGAAAGAGTGAAGCGATGTGATAAACCTCCCTCCGCCCTCCACGGTCAAGGCCACCTTCATTATCACCACGACTACAACCACCACCATCACAATGGAGACAGCTGCCTCTTATCGCCACCTCAAATAGAAACATACACACACACACACACACACACACACACACACACACACACACACACACACACACAAGGAGTGGTTTAATAGAAGGTGTATGATAGCAAAAAAAGAGAGAGACACGGCATGGAACAATTGGAGAGAGAGAGGCAACAACAGAACAAAGGAAGAATATAAAAGAACTAGAAACGATTACACAAGAATACGTAGAGAGGAAGAAAGGAATTTTGAAAAAGGTATAATAGACAAATGTAAGGATGAACCCAAACTGATTTATAGATTTGTCAATGGCAAACTGAAACAAAAGGAAGGAATCATCAAACTGAAAGTAGAAGGAGAGGTCTATAAAGATGCAGCAATGCAAGCAGAAATAATGAACAAACGTTTCCAGTCAGTTTTCACTAATGAAAGTGAGTTTGTGGAAGGGGAGGGAGTGACTAGAAACGTAGTGATAAAAGATATAAAAGTGGAAGTATGCGAAGTGTATAAATTACTGGAAACTCAAGATGTAAGGAAAGTCCCAGGAGCAGATGGAATCTCAAATTGGGTACTGAAGGAATGCAGAAAACAACTGGCGGATAAGATTCACAGTTTCATTGTGTGTTCTCTGGAAGAGGGGAAAGTGCCTCAAGAATGGAAGAGGGCAAATGCAGTACCAATTTATAAGGGAGGAAACAGGGAAGAACCCCTGAATTATAGACCAGTGTCCGTAACCAGCATGGTTGCGAAATTGTGCGAGAGAATTCTGAAAGATAGATGGATAAAATATTTGGAAGAGATGAACATTTTGGCTGAAAGTCAGTTTGGATTTAGAAGTAGAAGGTCATGTGTTTCCAACTTGTTGAGTTTTTACTCATGAGTGATTGACGTGCTACAGGAGAGAGATGGTTGGGTGGATTGTATGTATTTAGATTTGGAGAAGGCCTTCGACAAGGTACCTCATAAGAGACTAATGTGGAAACTGGAGCATATAGGAGGACTGAAGGGGAACTTCCTGGAATGGATAAGAGACTTTTTGAGAGACAGACAAATGAGGACAGTAATAAAGGATAGGATGTCTGGATGGAGGGAAGTAACAGGTGGAGTCCCACAGGGCTCGGTGTTGGCGCCAGTAATGTTCCTGATTTATGTAAATGATATGGTAGATGGAGTGAACAGTTATGCAAGTTTGTTTGCTGATGATGCAAAGATCTTGAGGAAGGTAGAGGGTGAGGGGGATTGTAAAATGCTGCAGAAGGATCTGGATAGGATACACGATTGGAGCCGGATGTGGGAAATGAAATTTAATGCAAAGAAATGTAAAATATTGGAAATGGGTAAAGGTACCAGGAGGCCATCATTGAATTATTTGATGGGTAATGGACCAGTTACAAAAGTGAGAGAAGAGAAAGATTTGGGAGTGCTGGTTCAGGACAGTTTGCCACCTGAAAAACACATAAACAAGGCAGTTAGAGAGACATATAAACTCCTGACTAATACTGTATAAGAGTAGCTTTTCATTATATGGATGAGGAGATGATGAAAAAATTGATAGTGGCCATGATTCGTCCCAGGTTGGAATATGCAGCAGTAGTGTGGTCCTCACACAAATAAGAAAGATATAAATAAGATTGAGAGAATACAAAGAACAGCAACCAAGATGGTCCCAGTCTGGCAGATCTGTCGTATAGAGAGAGGTTGGAAAAGCTGGATTTGCCTTCCCTAGAAGAAAGGAAAAAGATAGGAGACATGATCGCAGTGTTCAGGACCATGGTGGGAGTAGATAAAATTGACAAAGAAGATCTGTTTTTATGGGATAAGAAAGTAACAAGAGGACACGAATGATACTGAAGAAACCAAGCCGCTTGAAGGATATCAAGAAATATAGTTTTCCTTATAGATCAATAGACCTGTCGAATAGCCTGGACAAAGAGATCATCCAGTCTAAAAACTTAAATGAGTTTAAAGCTAAATTTGACTAATTGAGAAACAGAGACAAGACCTCAAGAGCATAGCTCATTTCCTGTATATCACAATTAGGTAAATACAATTAGGTAAATACACACACACACACACACACACACACACACACACACACACACACACACACACACTTCACAAATAATCACACACACATAGGCTGTGATCGTATCCTTCCTCCTGTCTGGAACTCCATCTCTGCATTCCAGAAGCATTACAATACTGCTAGAGGAGGTGAGTAACCAGCTTATTTGTCTAGATATTATACTATGTATTATAAGGTACAAAATGTGTGTGTTTATATTCTCATAGGGTAAGTGTGGTGTATTTCATTGTTTTTCTCTCAGGCATTTTACTTGGAAAGTATAGGTCACATCAAAAATCCAAAGAAAGCATGAACTAGCCGACGATTTTTTATGCATACTTTTGTAAAGCAAATAACCAGTGTGTGGATATCATTATTTTGGGAAAAGTTCCGAAACACAAACATATGGGCACGAGCTTACGTGCTGTTACCACGGGCAACCAGTCCTGACTTTTCAAAATTCATTTTCCCAATAACAATAATGGTTATAACAGTGTCTGTTATATCATAGGGTTCCTTAACCTGTAGGCTACAAAACTGGAAATACTTTACATATATGTTTGTTACATTGTCAATAATAACATATGAAATGATAAAGAAATCAGACATTTTTAGGCATTTTGTTTTTAATTTACTCAAAAACTACTGGGCATATCAAATCACCCCGGGGCTCATTAGAAAGCTTGTGAAATTCTGCATGTTGACATGTACTTTGGAACTGCACGTCCGAGGAAAAGTTTTGTGCAGTGTTGTCGGGAAGTTGTTAGTTTTCACCTAAATATGGTTTACTCTCACTTTATTTCTGTACATTTATTCATCTGTTTTATTATTTATTTATTTTTTTGCTTATTTTTTAGTAGAAACATCAGCGAAGATGATAGGCAATGATTTATAACAGTATAAGCGTTTTCTGAGGGTAAATTTGACCTTAGAATTTGTTTCCTTTCCGCACGAGCAGAGGCAACCTAAGCAGGGTTTTGGTTTTGTGCCTGGCTCCAAAACTTACTGGAAACTTATGGTGCATGAGAAGGTTAATCTAGCCTAATAACAAACATGACTCATTTAAATAGATACAACTTAGGTATGTCCAGACTGGAGTGAAATGCTATGCATCCGGCCTCTCCCACTGCTGTCTCGTGTGTGTGTGTGTGTGTGTGTGTGTGTGTGTGTGTGTGTGTGTGTGTGTGTGTGTGTGTGTACCTAATTGTATTTACCTAATTGTGATATACAAGAAATGAGCTACGCTCTTGGGGTCCTGTCTCTGTTTCTCAGTAAGTCAAATTTAGCTTTAAACTCGTTTAAGTTTTTAGACTGGACAATCTCTTTGTCCAGGCTATTCGACAGGTCTATACATCTATAAGGAAAACTATATTTCTTGATATCCTTCAAGCAGCTTGGTTTCTTCAGTTTCATTCCTTGTCCTCTTGTTACTCTCTTATCCCATAAAAACAGATCTTCTTTGTCAATTTTATCTACTCCCACCATGGTCCTGAACACTGCGATCATGGCTCCTATCTTTTTCCTTTCTTCTAGGGAAGGCAAATCCAGCTTTTCCAACCTCTCTCTATACGACAGATCTGCCAGACTGGGGACCATCTTGGTTGCTGTTCTTTGTACTGTATTCTCTCTATCTTATTTATATCTTTCTTATTTGTGTGAGGACCACACTACTGCTGCATATTCTAACCTGAGACGAATCATGGCCACTATCAATTTTTTCATCATCTCCTCATCCATATAATGAAAAGCTACTCTTGTATTAGTCAGGAGTATATACGTCTCTCTAACTGCCTTGTTAATGTGTTTTTCAGGTGACAAACTGTCCTGAACCAGCACTCCCAAATCTTTCTCTTCTCTCGCTTTTGTAATTGGTTCATTACCCATCAAATAATTCAATGATGGCCTCCTGGTACTTTTACCCATTTCCAATATTTTACATTTCTTTGCATTAAATTTCATTTCCCACATCCGGCTCCAATCGTGTATCCTATCCAGATCCTCCTGCAGCATTTTACAATCATCCTCAACCTCTACCTTCCTCAAGATCTTTGCATCATCAGCAAACAAACTTGCATAACTGCTCACTCCATCTACCACATCATTTACATAAATCAGGAACATTACTGGCGCCAACACCGAGCCCTGTGGGACTCCACTTGTTATTTCCCTCCATCCAGACATCCTATCCTTTATTACTGTCCTCATTTGTCTGTCTCTCAAAAAGTCTCTCATCCATTCCAGGAGGTTCCCCTTCAGTCCTCCTATATGCTCCAGTTTCCACATTAGTCTCTTATGGGGTACCTTGTCGAAGGCCTTCTCCAAATCTAAATACACACAATCCACCCAACCATCTCTCTCCTGTAGCATGTCAATCACCCATGAATAAAAACTCAACAAGTTGGAAACACATGACCTTCCACTTCTAAATCCAAAATGTCTTTCAGCCAAAATGTTCATCTCTTCCAAATATTTTATCCATCTATCTTTCAGAATTCTCTCACACAATTTCGCAACCATGCTGGTTACAGACACTGGTCTGTAATTCAGGGGTTCTTCCCTGTTTCCTCCCTTATAAATTGGTACTGCATTTGCCCTCTTCCATTCCTGAGGCACTTTCCCCTCTTCCAGAGAACACACAATGAAACTGTGAATCTTATCCGCCAGTTGTTTTCTGCATTCCTTCAGTACCCAATTTGAGATACCATCTGCTCCTGGGACTTTCCTCACATCTTGAGTTTCCAGTAATTTATACACTTCCTGTACTTCCACTTTTATATCTTTTATCACTACATTTCTAGTCACTCCCTCCCCTTCTGCAAACTCACTTTCATTAATGAAAACTGACTGGAAACGTTTGTTCATTATTTCTGCTTGCATTGCTGCATCTTTATAGACCTCTCCTTCTACTTTCAGTTTGATGATTCCTTCCTTTTGTTTCAGTTTGCCATTGACAAATCTATAAAACAGTTTGGATTCATCCTTACATTTGTCTATTATACCTTTTTCAAAAGTCCTTTCTTCCTCTCTACATATTATTGTGTAATCGTTTCTAGTTCTTTTGTATTCTTCCTTTGTTTTGTTGTTGCCTCTCTCTCTCCAATTGTTCCATGCCGTGTCTCTCTCTTTTTTTTGCTACCATACACCTTCTATTAAACCACTCCTTGTGTGTGTGTGTGTGTGTGTATTTACCTATTTGTATTTACCTATTTGTAGTATACAGGAATTGAGCAATGCTCGTGTTGTCCTGTCTCCATATCCACATTTATCAAGTCAACCTTTACACACATGAATGTTTTTCTCATGCACCACCTCTTTGTCTAAGTCGTTCCAAATATTTAAGTATTTACCTAATATACCTAATTGTGATATACACGGAATGTACTATGCTCGTGGGTTTCCGTCGCTGTTTCTCAATAAGTCGAATTTAGCTTTAAACTCGTTTAAGTTTTTAGACTGGACGATCTCTTTGTCCAGGCTATTCCATAAGTCTATACTTCTGTAAGGAAAGCTATATATATATGTGTGTGTGTGTGTGTGTGTGTGTGTGTGTGTGTGTGTGTGTGTGTGTGTGTGTGTGTGTGTGTGTGTGTGTTTCTATTTGAGGTGGCAATAAGAGGCAGCTGTCTCCATTGTGATGGTGGTGGTTGTGGTTGTAGTCGTGGTGATAATGAAGGTGGCCTTGACCGTGGAGGGCGGAGAGAGGTTTATCACATCGCCTCACTGTCTTTCTTCTCTTCACCCCAGTCACTCTCAAAATCACTCTCCCCAGATTCTTTGCCTGTGTCCTCCTCACTTTCAGCTTCACTGAATAAATATTTCAGACACTACTCCTCAGATAACCCTTTCCCTGCCATCGTGGTTACTTTCAGTATTGAAAGGGAACGGTAACAAGCGGTTATACAGTCAACCCTTGGCTATCACGAGTAATTGGTACCCTAGGCGACCCGCCATAGCCAAAATCGCGATAGCCATACTTAAGAACTAATGGGAAAAATTCTAATTGGTTCCCCGACCTCCAACTTTACCCCAACCTTACCCTATTTTCACATCTCCTTCACTAAAATACCTGGGATTACAAACCAATGCCGCAAATTAACAACAGTACAGTACATAAAGGTTATAAATAAAACAGAATTAACTGTAATACGCCATTTTACTTAACATTTTTGGAGAGGATGAGGAGCTTGGGTGGGTTGAAGGGGTTCCGAGGCTGGGGTGGAGTATTACTGGCCACCCCTCCGACGTTCTATCTCGTCTAGGAATTGATCAGCTTCATCAGGAGTCTGGAAGGGACCCTCAAAACCTTCAAAGTCGTCAGCTCCATTATCAGAATCCACCTGAGGCTCACGGGATGGTCCTGGCTGTGGGTTGGGCTGAGCCTCGTTGCGACGGCGTAGGAAGTCTGTTATCTGGCGTTGTTGTAGGTTGTTGATATGGGCATGGTATTGTTGGTGGTAACCTTCCAGTGCCTTCATAATCGCCGAAGAATTTGCCTCACTGTTGGCGCTAACATCTTGCTCGATGAGATGACGTAGCCTTACACCCAAGTCGATGATTTCCTTTATGTTGGCTATGCTGAGTCCCCCACGACTCCCAGCATCACCACTGATGTTCTCCTCACCACTCTCACTCCTGTCCTCCTCTGCCACATTCTCCTCCTCTAGGATGTCGGCTGCAGTAACAGGGGGTGGCTGAATCATGTCACGAATGTCGTCCTCCGTTGTGTCAGCAAAGCCAGTCCCAGGAATTTGCCGTGCCTCTTCCACTGCTGCCTGAATCTCCACCTGCACAGACTGTGGCTCACCTGCCACATTCCCACGTCAGTCCTCAGCTAGCCCCTCCAAAATATTTCGCCAAGCGTGATGAATTGTTTTCTGTGTTACATCATCCCAGCATTGCACCATTAAGTCCACAGCTTGCTTAATATTGTACTTTTTCCAGTAAAGAAACACTTTTCTGTCATGTTCACTATCACCTTGCACTTCGTCATCATCATCATCATCATCACCATCACTGTCCACTAGGTGCTGGATGAGCTGGGCGTCCTTGGTAGCTTCCCTCATTATCCTGAATTGCCGTCGCGAGTAGGCAGACTTGACCACAGATATTACCTCCTGGTCCAGGGGCTGAATCAATGATGTCGTGTTGGGTGGCAAGAATTCAACTCTGACGTTAGGGCCTGCATCCCTCAGTAGAGGTGAATGTCCTGGGGCATTATCCAGCAGCAACAGAATGTTGAAGCGGATGTTGTTTTGGGCGCAATGCTTCTTGACCTGGGGAATGAACGCCTCCTTCATCCAATCTTGCAACAGCTTTGCCGACATATACCCCTTCTTTGAAGACATCCAGTGCACATTCAGGTTGCTCATATCCTGTCGCTTGTAGGCCCGTGGACGTTTAGCACAATGAATAACTGTTGGTTTAAGGCGGCATGTTCCTGACGCATTCATTGCAAACAAGAGGGTGAACCGTGCCTTCATCGCCTTCCTTCCTCATACGTGGGCAGAGTTGGCTGTAATGAATGTCCGCCTGGGCATAGTTTTCCAAAAGAAGTTCGTCTCATCCATGTTGAATATTTGGTCAGGTGTATATTGGCCCTCCTCAATCACGTGCTTTAAAAAGTCGGGATACTCCTTAGCCGCTGCCATGTCCGCACTTGCTGCCTCACCACTGATTTTCTTGTTCTTGATCCGTTGCCGTTTCATAAATTGATCCACCCATCCCTTGGAGGCCACAAACAATGGTGGTTGTGCAATAGCCAGCTTCCTTGCAACCCCAACATATATCTCCCTGGCTGTGTCCATGACCTCACGCGTCTCCACCGCCTGGTTCCTCCGTGCCTGCCGATCAAGATACCTGGCCAGCAACTGTTCTGTCTTAAGGAGCACCTGATTATGACTCTGCAAGGCGTTGCTGGCTCCCTCTGACGATGCCAATTCCATGTGCTTCCTTATGTGCTCTCGTTTCTGGTAGATTCCTCGGACCGTGGACTCGTTGATACCAAATTTCTTCCCCACGCTGCACTTGCTCTCACCACTGTCGATCAGCCGCACAATTTCCAGTTTCTGAGCATAAGGCAGGTTCTTCCTCTTCCTCACTTGCCGTCCTGGGTTAGCCGCGTTACGTGCACCAATGGTAGGAGGGTTGGATGGGGTATTGGTGGCCATTGTGGTTGAACAATAGGTCTTCACGGCTATAGCTGCTGTCGACTGGTAACGCTGACTCTCTCTGAACCTTGGCGGGAAGGATGGGTAGCTGTAACCATGTCTTGGGCCAATCAGCGCTCGGGTAGCCTGTGACGTCGCGCCAATCATGGCGCGAGTATACGCATGGGCTCCGCCCATGCGATTTGAATGTTTCTGGCCGACCATCGTCCGCGATAGCAGTATTTGAGGTCACGATAAAGGTAATCGTGTTGCATTTCACCTGTCCATGATAGCCATGAAACGCGATAGCAAAACCCGTGATAGCCAAGGGTTGACTGTAGATTTGAAATTTGGATTTCTCTGAAAATATATAAAAAACACTTAAACACCTTCTTCACTGACACACTGCACTATATAAGACATTATCACTAAATACATGTAAAGTACAGACGGGTGACATAATAGAAAACAAGGAATAAAATGGCCGGCAGGGCACTAACACACCCTCAATGCCTGACTGCCAAGAGGACACTGAGCTAATAATAGGCCACTTGTCCTTGTGACAGGCTTGAGAGTGTTGCCATATATTTCCCTCAGACCTGGCCACCCTAACCTCTGACTCACCGAAATTTGATGCACTTTCAGCCACAGGAAAAGTTTCTACAATCATTTATAGGAAAATTGCGTCACAGTGCGTCATCGGTTACTCTTCATACTGCAAGCTCTCTGAATCGTATTGCGTCATAGTGTGTCACAGTTACTCTTAATACTGCAAGCTCTCTGACTCGTATTGCATCATCGTGCGTGAGGGGGTTAACTGATGATTCAACATAGCAGAGCAAGTAATACCAAAAAAAAATTAGTCTAATGAAAGTAAACATTAAAATCAGTGACCAAGGAATTTCACTGAGACAGCTAAGCATCAGACCAAACACACCAAGGTGATCGGATGTGGCAGAGAGATACAAAACTGTAGGTAGAGATTATCTTTCTATCAGATGGATTACTTTGGAAAAGTGGCTCTAGAAGGTGGCAGGAGAAGGGATAAAATTAAAAACTGGATGATGACTTTACCCAGAACTGGTTGCAATAGGAACTTATAATAAATTAGTAGAGAATGTGAATAAACTAGAGGAAACTTTGTAAATGGAAATGGAGGAAATTACAAAGGAACTATGCAAACAGAGGGAACAAAATGAAGAATTGCTAAAGGAATTAAACAGAAAAGACACAACAATAGTTGAGCTGTAAGTTGAGGTAGATTCGCTGAGAAAGAAGACTCGTGAAATGGGGTGTACAGTTGTCAACCATGAGAGAATTAGGGAGGAGTTCAAAAATGATACAGAGACAATTAGGCATGCAAGCAGTCTAAAAGACCAAAGTAGTGATAATGAAGAGAAGATAACCCAAGTGGATGAAATGATGAGAAATTGCAAAGATGAAATACAAACTACGTACTGTAAACTGAAATGGTGAAAGTAAAGAAAGATTTTGAAACAAATGTTGAAGAAAAACCATAAGAAAGGATGTAAAAGAAATAATAAAAAACAACCCAAAGCTGGCCAAAGAATCAGGAGAGATCAATAAAACTAGAGTAATCACTGGGATAGATGAAGAAGAAATAAAAAACAGAATCTCGATAGACAAAATGGAGATGGTAAATATAATGAATATACTGAAGGAAGTATAAGAAGATATATGCGATAAAGATATAGAGGAACTCAAAAGGCTAGGGAAATATGAGAGAAATAAGTCAAGATCCCTGAAAGTAACCTTCCAAAGTGTGAACACAAGATGAAATATTATAAAATGCTAACAAACTCATGGAAAAAGAGAAATTTTAAAAAGTATTGGGTAAAAATATGCCTAACTCAAGAGGAATGGGGATTACTATAGGAGAAGACGGATAAGGCAAAAACAAAAAATGAGGAAAGATTAGAGGAATAGAGGTGTAAATTTTTTTTTTACAAAGTATTGTAGCAGGGTTACAAGAAAGAAAGTGGTACATAAACAACAGGGACTAAAAAAGGGGAAGATAGTAGACTCAAACTATGTCAGATATGTGAACAACATGATTAAGAAGATGTACTCAAATGCAGATGGAATGGTATCCAAATGATTTGAGACAAAAGACTATACCAAAGAGAGGGAACCTCATACTATTTGCCTTACTGAAACAAAATTAATCCCAAGGATATCAAACAACACCCCAAGCTTTAAGGAATACAATATATGGAGATGACATAGAAATTTGAAAAATGGTGGAGTTATGATATTTTAAAAAAAATCTACAAATTAAAGAGACAGAACTAGATATACCGTCACAAGTAGAATTAATTGCAGTAGCGATCAACACATCAGAAGGGCTAATAATGGTGACAAATTTATACATGCCACCCAAAACAAACACTTGGGAAAGCAGCGAACATGAAGACCTGGCAGAAAGTATGATTCAGAGTTAAGAGCCCTACTACACAGAATGGAAGAGAAATATGAAAGAGTTACTGTATATTAACTGGAGATTTCAAAACAAATATAAATTGAAATGCTCTAGATGTAAGATGTTATGAAAGATGTTGGGATCAAAAGCTCCTGGATCTTATATAGGAATTTGTCCTAACACATGTACAGGAAAACACCAGAAAAAGAGGACTAGAAGATCCGACATCATTAGATCTTATATTTACAAGGTAAGATAATGATGTCGACAACATAATGTGTCATCTTCCATCTGGCAAAAGTGACTATGCAGTATTAAACTGCAACATCAGGATTCCATTTGATATTGTTAGCAGTAATGAAAGTTAAAGAAAGACCCTAAACTACTAAAAGGGCAACTACCATGACCTAAAGAAGTACTTCATAGAAACAGATTGGGAAAAGGAGCTTAGAATACAGGATATGTTATATATAGAAAATTCTGTGAATTATATGAAACAGGAGTTCAAAACTACATCCCTCTGCACAAAAAAAAACAGAAATAAGGATAAATAAGTGGTTTAACACAGAATGTTAAAAATCAAAAGAGAATTGCAGTGGAATAGATACAGAAGACACAAGAGTGAGAGGACATATAAAAACTATAAACAGGCAATAAGTGATTACACAAGGATAAGGAGAGAAGCTCAAAGACAATTTGAGGATGACATTATGACAAAAAGTACAGTAGTGATCAACCGAAGCTGTTTTACAGCTTCATTCGAAGCAAAAACAAAGTTATGGATAAAATACAGTCCATCGTGGATGAGAGGATAATCTATATCCAAGAAGAAGATATTTGTGAAGTACTCAACAAAAAATTTGGGAGATTATCTATATCCAAGAAGGAGATATTTGTGAAGTACTTAACAAAAAATTCCAATCAATTTTTGCAGAAGAATGTAATTTTGAGAGAGATGATAAGGAACATATATGCTCACATGTATTACCAGATATACAAATATCTGAGCAGGAGGTATAAGAAGAGTTGAGCAAATTAGACAAAGGAAAAGCAAATCGCCCAGACGAAATTTCAGATTGGGTGCTACCTGAATGTGCGGAAGAGTTAAGCAGACCAATATATTTAATACTCAAGGAATCCCCACGTCAAGGTAAACTACCTGATATTTCGAAGACAGCAAACAATGTTCCCTTATTCAAGAAAGGAAATAGACAAAATCCACTCAACTACCGACCAACATCCCTAACCAGTATTGTAAGATACTATAAAAGCTGATAAGGAAACTTTGGGCAAACCATCTGGAAAAGTACTATATGATAACAGAAAGACAGTGTGGTTTTAGAGAGGGGAAATCATGTGTCACTAATTGTTGAGCTAATATGATTGAGCTGCAGAAACACTACACAAAAGAGAGGGATGGGTAGACAGTATCTATTTAGATTTCAAGAATGCATTTGACAGAGTACTGCACCAAAGACTTTAATGGAAACTGTACCATCAAGGAGGAATCCAAGGTAATCTGTACTGTTGGATGCAAGATTTTCTTAGAAAAAGGGGAAATGTGAACAGTACTGAGGAGAAATTACTCATCATGGAGAGAAGTGACTGGCGGAGTTCCACAGGGCTCAGAGCTGGCACCAATTATGTTTTTAGTATATATAAATGACAGACAGTAACACTGGAAATGGAAGCTATCTAAATATGTTTGCTGATGATGCACAAATACAAAGGAGAATTACTAACACAGACTCATGCAGAGAGCCACAAGAAGAAATTAAATAAACTTCATGAATGGAGAAATAGGCTGAATTCAGTGTGGACAAATGCTATGTGATTAAGTCTGATAAAAGTGGAAAATGACCAGACTGGGATTATAAGCTGGGAAGTTCAACACTACATATATCAGAAAAGTAGAAGGACCTAGGAATGATTATCAATAACAAACTATCTCCTGCTGATCACATCAGTGAGAAGGTATGGAACATGTTTACACTGCTTGCTAATATGAGAATAGCATTTACATATATAAATGAAGACATGCTGAGAAAGGTAATAACATCATTCATCAGACAAACCCTGGAGTATGCACTGGTTGTCCGGAATCCACATCTCAAAAAACACATAGATAACACTGAAAAAGTACAAAGGATCACTACAAGATGGGTACCAAGCTTAAGTGATCTGAGCTATGAAGAAAGACTAGAAAACTGAACCTACAAACATTACAAGAGAGAAGGAAATGAAGAGACATGATTATGGTATATAAATGCATCACAGGGAAAGAAAAAATGGACATAAATGATTACAGTATAAAACCTATGGGGAAGCATCAGCATGAGGACACAGCAAAAAACTGCATAAAAAGAAAGGTGATAAATATGTAAGGAAATTCAATTTCCCAAACAGGGCAATTGTTCAGTGGAATGCACTACTGAAGGAAACAGTGTGTGCCGAAACTATTCATAAATTTAAGGATAAGTTTGAAAAATGGTTTAATACATGAGACAGTATGATCTTGACTCATTCCTGTAAAGATACAATCAAGAACACACACACACACACACACACACACACAGGTCGCTGACAGAGACGGAGCTCTTCCTGGATTGTGGGGAAAAAAATCGCTGAATCAGCAACACAAAGAAGACAGCCTATTTGTGATTATGTTAATAAATGCATGAGTGGTGGTCCCGTCAGACAATAGTTAAAAAAAACGCAGTTTCAGTCATAAAAAGAACAAGATATAGTGAAAATAGAAAGTCTCCATATGGTTGAATCATGGCGGAAAGGGATGGTGCATTGTTTACAATTGGGGAGAGAGAGCTTGAGGGCTTCTCTGAAGAGGATGTGGGAAATGGAAGTATTAAGTTGAACCAAACAAGAATAGCAGGTGTAGAGAAAACAGCAGAGAGGAATGTCCAGGAGATAATAAAGGTATGGGCAGTAATTAAAGAGTTACAGGAACAGACCACAGTACAGGAAAACGAGATCAAAAGTCTATGGAATAAACTGGAAAAAATTTGTACACGTGGTGACGAACAAGAAAGAGAAGTTACTGAATTAATAGTGAGCAATGAATCAGCCTCTAATGAAATAAAACAGCTTAAGAGCGAGAATAAGAGGTTGGAAGAAGAAAGGGACAGGATGAAAAGCAAACCAGATGAGTATGAATCCAAATCAAGAGTACAGGACGAGCACATTAAAGAAATCAAGGAGCAACATAAGGGATGGAAGAAAATTCAGGAGGAGGGAAATGTAAATTTGAAAGAGATTACAGAACAACAAAGCAAGGAAAAGGTGGAGAGGGAAGTGGTTAGGGTGCTGAGAAGTAGAGAATCTTTAGTTAGGGATGTAGCAGATAAGAAAAAATGTGTAATAATTTCCGGAGTTAAAGAAAAACGTGTGGCAACAAGATCAGAAAGAGAAAGAGAAGAACTGAGTAAGGTTAAAGAAATAATATCAGCAGTCATGGGGGAAAACAATGAAGCTCAAGAAGAGATTGAAGAGGCGTTTAGGTTTGGAAAGTACGAGGAAGGAGAGGCAAGGCCTTTGAAGGTAAAGTTTAAGTCCCAGGCAAAAGAAAACGAAATTATAAGTAGAACATGGATATTATCAGACAAGGAAGGGTACAAAAAATGTCTGAATAAGGAGAGATGCAAATGAGGAAAAAGGAGCTAAAATAAAGGAGTTAGTAAAGGAAGCAAAGGTAAAAAACAAACAGAGAATGGAGGAAGAGAAGACAGTGTTTTATTGGAGAGTCATAGATCAGAAATTAAGGAAGTGGTACGGGCGAAGAGAAGGAGAAAAGAGGGTATAAAAAACATCAAAAATAATTGGAAGGTGGCATATACTAATGGTGATGGTTTAATATCAGCAAGGCTAGAAATAAATGATTTTTTGAAGGTACATGAACCTGATGTTATGTGCTTCGTAGAGACCATGTTAAAAGAAGATATTGATGTTCATATAGGAGATGGTAAATGCAAACTGTGGAGAAGAGACAGAAAAGAAAAAAAGGGAGGAGGAGTGATGATAGTAGTGAAGATGAACATAAATGTTGATACCGTGGAAATGGGAGAAGGCAGGGCCAAAGTGATAAATATGAAATTAGAAACTGGAGAGAATAGCAAGAGAGATATGGCGGTAGTGTATGTTCCCCCTAAGACAAGAGCATAGAGTGATGATGAATACCAGGAAATGTTGTCAGACATGGCTAGTTATTAACAGAAAATGATTGAGAAAAGCAACAATATAATTTTAATGGGTGACTTCAATTGTAAAGAGGTGAACTGGGAGGAAAAGGACTCAGGACGCAGCGAAGATTCATGGGGCACTATGTTATTAAATATAACAATAAACAATGCAATGATGCAATGGGTCAAAGAAGAGACATGGTTCCGAGGTAAAGACACACCAGCAAGACTAGATTTACTGGTTACCAAAGAACCCGATGTAATAGAATCCTTGAAATATCTGTGTCCTGTTGGAAAAAGTGATCATGTAGTCATTGAGTTCCAGGTGATAACAGAGAACATGGAGCCAAGAGACAAGCTTTATGGGCAGGAAAGATACAACTTTGGGAAAGCAAATTTTTCAGGACTGAGAAAATCTTTTGAAAATGTGAATTGGAGAAAATTCAGAAACACAAGACAGATACAGAGGCAGTGGGATATTTTTCTAGGCCTCTATAATTTAGGAGTTGAAAAATTTGTACCAAGAGTAAGGGGGAAAGAAAACAGGAAAAATGAGTAGTTTAATAGAAGGTGTATGACAGCAAAAAAAAGGGAGACATGGCGTTGAACAACTGGAGAAAGAGAGGTAACAACAGAACAAAGGGAGAATATAAAAGAACTAGAAATGAATACACAAGAATACGTAGAGAGGAAGAAAGGAATTTTGAAAAAGGTATAATAGACAAATGCAAGGATGAACCAAAACTGTTTTACAGATCTGTCAGTGCCAAATTGAAACAAAAGGAAGGAATCACCAAACTGAAAGTAGAAGGAGAGGTCTATAAAGATACGGCAATGCAAGCAGAAATAATGAACAAACATTTCCAATCAGTTTTCACTAATGAAAGTGAGTTTATGGAAGAGCAGGGAGTGACTAGAAATGTGGTGATAAAAGATATAAAACTGGAAGTACAGGAAGTGTTCAAATTACTGGAAACTCAAGATGTAAAGAAAGCCCCAGGACCTGATGGATCTAATTGGGTACTAAAGGAATGCAGAAAACAACTGGCGGAGAAGATTCACAGTTTAATTGTGTGTTCTCTGGAAGAGGGGAAGGTGCCTCAAGAATGGAAGAGGGCAAATGTGGTACCAATTTATATGGGAGGAAACAGGGAAGAACCCCTGAATTATAGACCAGTGTCCCTAACCAGCATGGTCACAAAATTGTGTGAGAGAATTCTGAAAGATAGATGGATAAAATACAGTATCTGGAAGAGATGAATATTTTGGCTGATAGTTTGGATTTAGAAGTGGAAGGTCATGTGTTTCCAACTTATTGAGTTTTTATTCATGGGTGATTGATGTGCTACAGGAGAGAGATGGTTGGGTGGATTGTTTGTATTTAGATTTGGAGAAGACCTTCAACAAGGTACCCCATAAGAGACTAATGTGGAAACAAGAGCATATAGGAGGACTGAAGGGGATCCTCCTGGAATGGATGAGAGACTTTCTGAGAGACAGACAAATGAGGACAGTAATAAAGGATAGGATGTCTGGATGGAGGGAAGTAACAAGTGAAGTCCCACAGGGCTTGGTATTGGCACCAGTAATGTTCCTGATTTACGTAAATGATATGGTAGATGGAGTGAACAGTTCTGCAAGTCTGTTTGCTGATGATGCAAAGATCTTGAGGAAGGTAGAGGTTGAGGATGATTGTAAAATGCTGCAGGAGGATCTGGATAGGACAAACGATTGGAGCCGGATGTGGGAAATGAAATTCAATGCAAAGAAATGTAAAGCGTTACATGTAGAAATGAAGAGAGAGGTGAAAAGATTAGTAAGAGAGAGTAAGCAGAGAGTGGATGAGGAATTTGGAAGGAATTTGATTGTCAAGTGGAGGGACTGTAAGAAAATGTTCTGGAAAGTGGTGAAGAGAGTAAGACAGGGTGGCAGTGAAGTTAGCAGGGGAGTGAAAGATGAAAATGGTGGATTATTAGTGGGGAAGGGAGAAAAAGTGAGCAGATGGAGAGAACACTTTAAGGAATTGTTGAATATTGAGGATGGAAGTAATGCGAGTATAAGCGGCTGGGGAATGGCTGGGAGAAGGAGGGAGGTGAGAATCGTTTCGTTTCGTTTCGTTTTTAAAGGCTCCAACATGCTTGCATGTGTCGGCCTTGGTCACCTAATGGCGGCTCTCCACGCTGCACGATCCATTGCAGCCTCCCTGTTCAGTCCCTTAACCCTAAGGTCACATTTAATGACCTCGTCCCATGTCTTTCTCGGTCTACCCCTCATAACCCCACCCCCAATATTAACACTTCTCACCTTCCTCACCCAATTATCATCCCCCATCCTCTCCACATGTCCAAACCACCTCAATCTACCTCTCCTCATCACAACACCAATACACTCCAGTCCCATCCTACCTCTCAACTCTTCCATTGTAAACCCAGCCCCTCCAGGCCTTGGACGCAGGGACGCACTGCACATCCACCTAATCATTGTCATTTCTGTACGCCTGAGCCGGCGAATATCTTCCTCCTTCACTGCCCAGGTCTCACTGCCATACAGCATTACACTCCTAACACATGCTGCATACAAAGACCCCTTAGGACGTAGGAAGAGCCCTCTCAATGTCAGGAGAGGCAAGAGCTCCCTGAACTTCTTCCAACCACTTCTCACCCTAGCCACAGAGCTAGCTCCAGCCCCACCTCTAGCACACAACATGTCTCCCAAATAACAAAACTCTTCCACACACTCAAGAGATTCACCAGCAAGTTCAATCCTTTCACGTCTGACAATCTCCACCTGCTCACCCCGGTACGCCGTACACATAAAATCAGCATTATCTCGCAGTCTACCTCTGATACCACTACATCTCTTATGCACCCACTTATCACACACACCACACAAGATGGAATTACTTCCCACGCCCTTGTGGCAAACTGCACGTGGCCACTCTCCCTCGTCTTTGACAGTACCGCCACCAACCCTAGATATCATCACTTTTGTTTTATCTGCATTTATCCTTAAACCCTTTTGCCCCATACCATCTCTCCACATCCTAAACCTTTCCTCCGCCTCCCTTTCATTCTCTGCAATCAACACCAAATCATCAGCATACAACAACTCCCACGGGAGTCCGTTTCTAAAGTCACGTGAAAGGGCTTCAAGTACCATGATAAACAACATGGGACTCAAGACTGACCCCTGATGCACACCAACATTCACGGAAAACTCATCACTCAAATCTCCATTCACTCTCACCTGGGTGTGAGCACCCACATACATGGCCATAACCACCCTAACCAGCCACTCCTCCAAGCCAAGCTTTCTCATTGCCCACTTCACCACCTCTCTAGGGACTCTGTCAAAGGCCTTTTCCAAATCAACAAAAACAAAATAAAGATCCCTTCTCCTACCAATATATTTTTCCTGAAGCTGTCGAACAATGAATATGGCATCAGTGGTCCCCCTACCTGGCATGAACCCGAACTGCATCTCATCAATATTCACTCTTTCTCTAATCATACCTTCTAAAACTCTCTCCATTACCTTCATTATCTGATCTAAAAGCTTTATACCTCTATAATTTCCTCTTTCCAGGACATCACCCTTCCCTTTATACACATTTATAATTACACTCTTCAGCCAATCATCTGGGACAACACACTCATAAATAATCCTATTTATCAGGTCAGTGACTAAACTCACCCCTATATCGCCTGAGGCCTTCAACATTTCGGCAGTCAACCCAGACACACCTGCTGCCTTCCCCACCCTCGTCCTGCTTATTGCCACACTCACAGTAGCAGTATCAATCAAAGGCCAAGGGCCAGACACTGGATCTGCTGGCTCCAAACTTTCCCTGTCCCAGTCAAACTCCTCATTCAACAACCGGTTATAATGCTCTCTCCATGCATCTTTAATATCCTCACTGTTCACCACTACCCTTCCTTCATCATTCTTCACACACTGCTCACCTATGATATCCCGATTATCCCTCTTCACCTGACCTGCCACCCTAAATATATTTTTCCTTTCCCCATGATTTAGGTTATCAAGTAATTGTCTCTGTGACTCAGACTTTGCCCTGTATACCTCTCTTCTAGCCCTACGCTTGGCAGCCAAATATTCCTCTTTGCTACCACCCTTCTTCCATTCCCGGAAAAGCCTTCTTTTCTCCTTGATTGCAGCTTCTACACCCTCATCCCACCACCAAGTTACTTTATGTCTTGGTGGTCCTCTTGTCCAGCCGCATGTTACATCAGTAACTCTCAAGAAATTGTTCTTGAGGGCTCTGTACTGTTCATTAACGCCTCTGTCAACAGCTCCCTGTTCAGCCACCACTCTCCTCAACTCGCTATAGAAGGCATCCCTTACTACTTGGTTTTTCAGCTTCCATATTTTCCTCCTAGGTACATAAGTCCTCTTTTTCATCATTTGTTCTTTAAGCACCATATCACAAATCAACAGTTTGTGCTGCTGCACACACTCCTCACTTCCTATAACTTTAACATCCCTCACTAACCTCCTATCGGCCCTCCTAACCTGAAAATAATCTATCTGACTGCTATTTCTCCCAGACTCATATGTAATTAACCTACTGTCTCTTTTCCTAAAATATGTGTTGCACACAATCATATCCGTTGCCTCCCCAAACTCGAGTATCCTTTCCCCTTCTGCATTCCTTAGACCATACG
Source organism: Coenobita brevimanus (assembly GCF_032717465.1). NCBI lineage: Eukaryota > Metazoa > Arthropoda > Malacostraca > Decapoda > Coenobitidae > Coenobita > Coenobita brevimanus. Next base: position 35,559,409 of record NC_137063.1, read on the forward strand.
CACATCCCCCATGCACTCCTTCATAACCTTGTGCTGCTTCACCTACATGACCATTTAAGTCCCCTCCCAAAATCACTATCTCATCATCCCGCATACCACCCACTACACGTATTAAATCATCCCAAAATCTATCTTTCTCTGATTCATCCAATCCTGCCTGTGGAGCATATGCCAATATAATCGCAGCTACCTTTCTTCCCAACAGAATTTTCACTACCAATATCCTATCGCTTACTCTCAAAACATTCATAACATATTCCACCCATTTCTCCGCAACCATCACACCAACACCTCCATATCCGTCTGTCCCCCCCTGCCAAAACAACTTATAGCAACAGTCCTTCCCAACAATCTTTCTGGCTGATCCACCCCTGTACCGGACTTCCTGCAAACACGCCACATCCACCCACCTCCTACTGAATGCCTCAACGACTTCCCCTGCTCTTCCCCTCAAACTTCCCACATTCCATGAACCCACCCTCATCCCCAGGAAGAAATCAGTAGGACAGAAGTTGTGGAAGCAATGAAGAAAGTCAAATTGGGGAAAGCCCCAGGAATTGATGGAGTGTGTGGTGAAATGCTGAAGCATGGGGGAGAGATAGTAGGAAATGGATGTGGAAGATGTGCAGACTGGCCTGGGATGAAGGTAGAGTCCCGGAGGATTGGAAGTCAGGTATAATTATTCTCTTGTACAAAGGAAATGGGGAAAAAGAAGTGTGTGGTAATCATAGGGGCATTTGTCTTCTTAGTGTAATAGTAGTAGTTGTTCCCTAGGCAGTCTGGCCGAACAGCCCTGAGCCCCTTAGGAAGGCCACGGCCGAGACCGGGCTTTCCCACAGAGCTCTCAAAGATTGTATGTTGTGTTGTTGGCGTAGGTGATTGTGTGCAATGCAGTATTCCATAATGTGCTTAATAGTATGCGGTGCTGTGTTGCATCCTGGACAGGCATAAGCGACAGAGTCATCCAGTCTCTTCTGGTAGCTCAAGAGGGCTGGATGGTGCCCACATCTCAGCCTGGCCAGGTGGACCCTGTCCTCACGAGGAAGATAAGATTCAGAAGAGTGGATGTCAGGAGGCCGTGCATGCAGCTGTGTGTTGTCTTTAAGTGACTGAATGGAGCGGCGAGTGATCTGAGTGTGGATATCCTTCTGGAAGCTGGTTTGGGGTGGGCGAGGGGGGAGAGATGACAGTATTTGTGTATGGTATCATGTGCTGGGTGTTGTTTTGATGTTCCTTGGTGTGGGTGGATGTGCTGCCATGTACTGTAGTGGATGTTGTAGGTTTGTGGAGGCTGCAGCAAGAAACTGGGTGCCACTCATGTCTAGGTGATCCTTGACTTTGAGAACTTTGGTTTCTTGATGTAGGTGGTCTGTGGGTGTGGTAGCTGTGCAGCCTGTGATTATTTTTAAGGTCTCGTTCTGTGTGGTCTGTAGAGTGTTGTATTGTGTTTTGGTGAGGGTAGAAGCCCAGGCAGGGCTTGCATAATTCATCGCTGAACGTATGTATTGTTTGTACACTATGGTGGTGGTTTATTTGTTGTGTCTGAATGCTGTATGGGCAAGTGACCTCAAGGCATTGAGTGTTGGTGTTATTTTACTTTTAATTTTTGTGATGTGTTGTTTAAATGACATTGATGTATTGTATGTTACACCAAGGATTTTGGGTGTGTGTGTGTGTGTGGTAGGGGAGTGTTGTTTATGGTGAGGTGTGGGATATGACTGTGTTCTGCTGTCCAGTTTGTGAGAAGAGTCACTGTAGATTTAGCTGGGGCTATTTTGAGCCTGTTTGTGGTGAACCATTCGTGTAGTGTGTTGAGGTAAGGTTGAATGATGTGTGCAGCTGTGTTTGGGTTTTGGTGCATACATGTAAGTGTTATATCATCTGCATAGGAAGCTATGTGTATCTGTGGTGTGTGGGGTGTGGGTACATCGTGCATTTATAGGTTAAAGAGTGTAGGGGACAAAACAGATCCTTGGGGAACGCCGTTTGTGAAGTTTCTGATGTTACAAGACTGACCGGCAAATGTTATGTGGGCACATCTGCCTGCTAAGTAGTTTGCCAGCCATCTTTTTGTGTTATTGTGCATGTTTGTGTTGAGTATTTTGTTTGTGAGGTTGTGGCGGGGGATGGCATCAAAAGCTTTGCTAATGTCTAGTGTGATTAGGAGTGTTCTGTGTGGTGGCCTATCTGAATTCATGCCATCAAAAACTTTCTGCATAAGGTCTGTAAGAAGGGTGTTTGTGGAGTGTAGTGGCCTAAAGCCATGTTGTGTCTGGGCTAGGGGAATGTGAGGTGTGACTAGTTGTAGTATCAGTCGTTCAGTGACTTTAGAGGGGGTGCAGAGGAGTGTGATGGGGTGATATGAGGAGGGTAACGTGGGGCCTTTGTTGGGTTTAGGGATAGTGATGATATTGCCATGCTTCCAGATGTTGGGTATTATGTTGTGTGAGTAGCTGTAGTTTGATATGTTGGTGAGTGCTTGTATGCCTTGTGGTCCTAGGTGTTTAAGGTGAATGTTGCTTACATTGTCTGGTCAACAGGCAGATGAGTGCTTGAGGTTGTTAATGATGTGCTTCGTCTGGTTGTAAATGAAAGGTGTGTAGTCTGGGTCTGTGGGGAACTGTCTCTTACGTCGAATGATACGTTGGTCTTTGGGATGGGGGTTTAGATGGCTGACTTGTGAAAAGTGATTGATGAGAGTGTTTGCTTGTTGTTTGTTTGAGGGTATGGTGTCTGTTGTTGTGATGGCAGCGTGTGATTTTTTTTTTTTTTTTTTTTTTTTTTTTTTTGTCCGACTCTGGGCAAAGGCTCAGGGCCTATTTCTTGGGGGCAGTTGCCTATCCCAAGGCCCAGTAGTCCTCCTACACCTCCACATGTCACCACTTCGGCGCTAACACCCACCGTCCATACTGAATACATGCTAGGGCTGTCTCATACAGGACTGGTGTATTGGTATTAGCGGGGGTACTTTTACGACATGTCGGCGGGTCATCTGGTAGATCAGGAAAGTCTGCTTTTAGGAAATTCAAATCCTTAAACTGTTCCCTGCCCCAGCCGAGATTCGATCCTGGGTCCATTAGGACTGCAAGCCGCCTCTCTACCGATTCAGCCACCGCCTGCTGGAAAGTGTGATGCTGTTTAGTGTTTTGTAGAGTCTGCTGATGTTTGTTTTGCAGTCAAATGTTTGGAGGTAAATTTTCCAGTTCAGTGTTTGCTGTTCTGATATTTTATTGTTTATCTGAATGTTGAGTTCTTGCATTTGTTGTACGGTGTCTTGTGTATGAGGTGTTGGGGAGTGGAGCAGTGTGTCCCATTGTCTGATGAGGCCTTGAATTTCTGGTGTGAAGTTGGGGTTGTGTCTCTTTCTGTTGCCTCTAGGGATGTGTCTTTTGTCTGCATTTTGTATAATTGTATTGAAAGCGTGCACAGCGGTGTTGATGTTTGTGATGGATGTACTGTTTAGTGTTTCGAGATGTTGTTCTGTTTCAGTTACAAAGGCTTCCCAGTTGGCTCTCTTATAATTAGTGTATGTGTGTTTGTGGCCAGCTGGGGTGATTCTGGTTTTGGTAGTGATTATGATTGGGAGGTGATCAGAACCTAGGGTTTTGACCACTCTCCATGATGTAGTGGGGGCGAGGTTTGGGGAGCAGAAGGTGATGTCTGGAGATGCTGGGAGGAAGAGGGCTTGGTGTGGGATATGGGTATGTTGGTCTAGACTTAGTGTAATAGTTAAAGTGTATGGTAGGATACTTATTGACAGAGTTAGGGAAAGAACAGAGGAATTACTTGGAGAAGAACAGGGAGGCTTTAGGAAGGGAAGGGTTGTGCAGATCAGATATTCATTCTTAGATCTTTAGTGGAAAAGTTTCTGGAGAAGGGAAAGAAATTGTATACAGCTTTCATGGATTTGGAGAAAGCATATGACAGGGTGGATAGACAAGGATTGTGGAAATTATTAAGAATATATGTAGTAGATGGGACGTTGTTGAATGCTGCGAAGAGTATGTATGATGTGAACTGAGTGAATTTTTCTCTTTGAAGGTTGGGTTGAAACAGGGATGTGTCATGTCTCCACAGTTGTTCAATCTGTACATGGATGGGGTAATAAAAGAGATACAAGGTAGGGCAGTGGATGTTGGAGTGGCCCTGGTGAGAGAGGGTAATGTTTGGAAACGCCCTGTACTGTCGTTTGCAGATGATACTGTATTGTTGAGTGAAGACGAAGGGGAGCTGCAAGGCTTGGTGGATGAGTTTGGGAGAGTGTGTAAGAAACGCAATCTAAAGGTGAATGTAGGGAAGAGTAAAGTGATGGTCTTTGAGAGAGGTGAAGTCAGTGAATGTACAGTGAGGCTGGATGGTGAGGAAATGGAAAATGTGAGTATGTTTAAGTACTTTGGGAGTGTGATGAGTAAGGATGGAAGTTTGGAGGGTGAAGTGCTTGAAAGGGTACTACAAGGAAGAAAGGTTGCTGGTTCCTTGAAAGCAGTGATAAGAAACAGGGGATTGAGCATGGAAGTGAAAAAGTTACTACATGACAGTATTGTGATACCAACTTTAACGTATGGAAGTGAAGCTTGGACGTTGTTGGAAGGATACAAGTCAAGAGTGAGAGCAGTGGAAATGAGTTATTTAAGAGGAGCCTGTGGAGTCACATGGAGAGACAGGCTGACAAATGAGGATATAAAGGAGCGTTGTGGTGTGGATGTCGATGCGATAGGAAGCATTAGGAGGAACACACTGAGGTGGTTTGGCCATGTGGAGAGGAAGAGGGTGAGAGACTAACGAGGAGAGTGTATGTGAGTAAGGGGGGGGGAGAGGGAGGGGGAGGCCGAGGATGAGACGGAAGGATGGGGTGGAGAGGTATATAAGAGAGGGGGGTGTGAATTGGGAGCATGGCAATGAAATGGCGGGGGACAGGGCAACGTGGAGGCGATTTTTTTGTGGCCACCCCGTACGGGACTGAGGCGTCTTGCAATAGATAGACAGACAGAAATGTAAAGTATTGGAAATGGGTAAAAGTACCAAGAGGCCATCATTGAATTATTTGATGGGTAATGAACCTGTTAGTGCATATTGCTGTTAGTGTGTGTGTGCGCATGCACTTGTTACGTTCCGAGTTGTGACGTCATCTGAAGGGTTTTGCAGTATGCAGGCGGAACCCGCTCACTTGGAAGTGTGAGGCCAGTGAGTTCGGTTGTTTCGCATTCCAATACTGGTAGCAGAGCGTACTTCGAGCATAATGGCGTTGTGCTCAACTAAGTGGCCTCCAAAACTTGAAAATGATTCTGCCTATGAGAGTTGGAAGAAGGACATCGACATTTGGTGCGAACTGATGGACTTACTGACAGAGAAGCAAGCTCTAGCCATTCACCTTTCATTGTCAGGAAGAGCGAAGGTGGCGTCTTCAGAAATTGACGCTGCTGATCTGAAACAAGATAATGGTGTTTGGACCTTGTTGAACAAATTAGACAGTTTATTTCTAGTGGACAAAGGACGTCGGCAGTTTGCAACTTTTCATGAATTGTACAACTTCAGAAGACCTGGTGATATGAACATTCGTAAGTTCGTGGCAGAATTCGAGCAAGTTTATTTTAAATTTACGAAGCAGGACATGCAACTACCGAATTCTGTGATGGTTTATATGCTTCTGGCTTCATGCAAACTTTCAGATAGTGAGCAACAACTAGTGATGTCTGCGATAACTGAGGTAACTTACGAAAATATGAAATCTGTCCTGAATTGTATTTTCGCTGGGGAAATTTGTGGGCAGAACGATGCATCGGTGTCTGCTAGTGAGGTGAAGAGTGAACCAGTTTTCTGGAGTGACGAAGTCGGGGATGAGGAAACGTTTTACATTAGGAGTACTCAACGAGGAAGGACAAGTTCTCGGGGTGATGCAGTACATGATCGAGGTCGTGGTGATGGCCGTTCAACTGTGTATGCTAGAATTTCCAAACGCTCATCCACCGGCAGGAGGCAGAACCAGCTCAGGCCTGATAGTAAGGTGTCGAGGTGTTTAGTATGTGATTCTTGAGATCATTGGGCAAGTGACTGTCCAGATGCATACGAAAATAAAGGCAATCGAGAAGAAAATTATGAAACAGTGCATCTGTCATTATTTATGGGCTATGCGGATGATACCGCTAGTAGAGGTAAATTACAGACGCTAGTAGAAGAATGTAAAGGATGTGCTGTTCTAGACGCAGGGTGTTCTACAACTGTATGTGGGGTTGAATGGATCAATTGCTATCTAAGTGAGCTCAGTGATTACAAATGTGAAGCTATAATAGAAGAAAAGTCATCCTCAACGTTTACTTTCGCCGATGGTGTCACAGTTTCTTCCCTCAAATGTGTTACTCTGCCCTGCTACATTGGAAATATGCGTGCAACCATTGTGATTGATGTGGTGAGCTGCAATATTCCCTTGCTGATGAGCAAACTTTCCATGAAAAAAGCAAAAATGGTGATTAATTCTGAGAGTGACCAGGTCAAAATTTGTGGAACTATTGTTAATTTGAAGTCCTCATCTTCAGGCCATTACTTGCTTCCAATTTCTTTGTGACTAGGCTGAGAGTTTTGTGAAACGATCACACTGGCATCTCTTGGGGGTGATGTAGACAAAATGGCTTCGAAGCTTCACAGGCAACCCAACGTCGGCTAAACTAATCAGACTTATTACAGATGCTTGAATTAAAAGTTCAAAACTGGAGCAAGCTATCAAGGATGTATCTGATGCATGTAAAGTCTGTTGTAGGTACAAGAAAGCTAAGCACCGACCCGTAGTCAGTTTGCCCATGGCATCTAAGTTTAACAAAGCCATAACTATGGATTTGAAAGCTTGGGGAAGGCATTATTTCTTAGTCCTTGTTGATTTGACGACCTGCCTGATCTTTCTAGTCTGCCAGAATAAGGGACAAGTACTGCACCGCGATAGTAATTGCGGACAAATGTGCGACCACCATTATCAAAGGAGTATTTCAGAGCTGGATTGTTCTGTTTGGCGCACCTGAAAAAATTCTTACAGATAGTGAGTGTGAATTCAACAATGCTGAAATGCGAGCATTGGGAGAGGCCTTTAATATCAAGATCATGACGACGTCTGCAGAGAGTCCATGGAGCAACGGAGTATGTGAGCGTCAAAATGCAGTCATAGGTGACACTGTTAGGAAGATAATGGCTGATAGCCAGTGTGACTTGGATGTGGCCTTGGCCTGGCCAGTATTGTCAAGAAATGCTCTCACCAACTATGTAGGTTTTTCCCCTAACCAACTTGTTTTTGGTCAAAACCCTGGCCTGCCTAATGTGTATGCAAATGATCCTTAGGCCTTGGAACCTACATCACCATCATAAATTGTGAGGGACAATTTGAACGCTCTTCATTTGGCAAGACAAGAGTTTATAAAGACTGAATCGGGTGAGCGTTTGGCTAGGGCTCTGCAGCACAACATACGTTTGAGTGACTTAAATGACATCCAAAATGGAGATGAGGTCTTCTACGAAAGAAATGACAGTCATGAATGGCATGGTCCTGGAATTGTAATAGGCAGAGATGGAAAACAAATTCTGGTGAGACATGGCGATGTCTACGTGCAAGTGCACGTGCGTCTTCTAGCATGTGCTCCAAAATGAAATACTACAGTTGGAGACGGCATCAGTAGTTATGAGAAGAACAGTGTAGTCCAAGAGAAGCCTAACGACAATTCTTCCCAAGTACTGAATGACTATCCACCGGATGATGAGTCGGAACATGGTGCAATTCTGGATGATCAGCCTCCCATAGTTTCTCTTCCGGTTATGGAGCCTCCCAAGGTTTCTGTTGGTCAGCGCATAAAGGGAATACATTCAGAAACTGGAGAGCTGGTGACTGGATGGATTGTGAGTCGGGCGGGTAAAGCCACTGGAAAGTACAAACACTGCTACAATTTGAAGAGGGACTCGGATGGCAGTATTGATTGGGTGGATCTGCAAAATGATTATAGCACATGGGAAGTAGTTGATGATGAAGCAGAGATGCTTGTTCTTTTCAACTCTGAGGAAGTATTATGAGCCATGGAAAAAGAAATTACAAACTGGCAGAATAATGACATGTATGAGGAAGTAGATGATGTTGGGCAAGATGCCATAACGGTTCAATGGGTTGTGACGGAAAAAATTAAAAACGAGAAGCCGATTGGTAAAGCCCGTTTAGTCACCAGAGGATTTGAGGAAGACACAGTGGATCTCCGGAAAGACTCTTCTACATGCTCAAAAGAGGCTGTGCATTTGGCACTTTCTTTTGCCTCCACCAACCAATGGGATTGCCACGCTATGGACGTAAAAGCTGCTTATCTGCAAGGTAACGACATTGAGCGAGTTGTTCATTTACGTCCTCCACCTGAATATGCAAATGGTAAGCTGTGGAGACTAAGGAAAACGGTTTACGGCCTTTGTGATGCTGCTAGGCAATGGTACCTGCGCGTTAAAGATCAGTTGTTGAGTCTTGGAGCTAAAGTGTCATCACTGGAATCAGCACTGTTCTCTTGGAGTAATAGTGGCAAGATCGAAGGCATTATATGCATTTGTCGATGATTTCCTTTGGGTTGGTTCACGTGAGTTTGAGCAGCAAATGATAAACCGTTTGAGCCAAATATTCCTCATCAGGAGTTCGGCATCAAAAGCTTTCAAATACATTGGTCTAAATGTCGTGTCCAACAGCGATGGCAGCATAAAGCTTAACCAGTTCCAGTACGCTTCGTCTTTGAAACCAGTCACGCTGAGCAGACATCGTGCAGCAGTAAAATCAGGAGAGCTGTCTAAGTCTGAGAAAACTGAGTACCGAGCATTAATTGGGCAACTTAATTGGACTGCCACACACACTCGACCAGATATTGCCTTTGATGTGTGTGAATTGAGTATGACTAGCAATCGAGCTAACGAAGCAGATCTGCTTAGGCTCAACAAGGGTGAAGACTGACATGAAGCTATACATTCCAAGAATGGGGCCACTCGATGAATGTTATATAGAGTGCTTTTCAGATGCCTCTTTTGCCAACCTTGTAGGCAATGGGTCAGAGAGGCTTTGTGATCTTCCTACAAGATGCTAGTGAGGCGAGATGTCCCTTATTCTGGCAGACTAGAAAGATCAGGTGGGTCATCAAATCTACTTTATCTGCTGAAACGTTGGCGCTGCTTGAATGTGCTGAAACTGCTGTATATCTCACCAACATACTGCATGAGGTTTCTGAATGTGGAGATTTCAAAATCAAGTGTTTTGTCGATAACAAGAGTCTGGTGGACACCCTTAACTCCTGTAGGAGTGTAGAAGACAGAAGATTGCGCATTGATATTACTGTATTACAAGACATGTTGGTGTGAGGGGAGATTGATGAAGTGTCTTGGGTGGATACATCACAACAACTAGCTGACTGTCTCAACAAGAAAGGTGCTTCGACCGAGCAGCTGTGTGCAGCAGTCAGCTGGGACTAGAAGGATTATAATACTTCAAGGGACACCACATATCTGTATGTGGTTACAGACTGGGTCTTAATGGTGCTTAAACAAAAGTCTATGTATTGGATACATAGCGGGTATAGGACACCAGTAATCCATTCAGTTTCGTCCTTGGGATCTATTATCAAATTAAGAAAAGAGGATGAGAGTGTTAGTGCATATTGCTGTTATTGTGTGTGTGTGCACGCACTTGTCACGTTCCGAGTTGTGACATCATCGGAAGGGTCTTGCGGTATGCAGGCGGAACCCGCTCACTTGGAAGTGTGAGGCCAGTGAGGTCGGTCGTTTTGCATTCCAATAGAACCAATCACAAAAGCGAGAGAAGAGAAAGATTTGGGAGTGCTGGTCCAGGACAGCTTGTCACCTGAAAAACATTAACAAGATAGAGAGACGTATAAACTCCTGAATAATATAAGAGTAGCTTTTCATTATATGGATGAGGAGATGATGAAAAAATTGATAGTGGTCATGATCGCCCCAGGTTAGAATATGCAGCAGTGGTGTGGTCCCCACACAAAAAGAAAGATATAAACAAGATTGAGAGAATACAAAGAACAGCAACCAAAATGGTCCCCAGTCTGGCAAATCTGTCATACAGAGAGAGGCTGGAAAAGCTGGATTTGCCTTCCTCAGAAGAAAGAAGAAAGAGAGGCGACATGATTGCAGTGTTCAGGACCATGGTGGGAGTAGACAAAATTGACAAAGAAGATCTGTTTTTATGAGATAAGAGAGTAACAAGAGGACATGGAATGAAAGTTAAAAAGCCAAGCTGCTTGAAGGATATTAAGAAATATAGTTTTCCTTATAGATGTATAGACCTGTGGAATAGCCTGGATAAAGGGATCGTCCAGTCTAAAAACTTAAACGAGTTTAAAGCTAAATTTGACTTATTGAGAAACAGAGACGGAACCCCACGAGCACAGTTCATTTCCTGTATATCACTATTAGGTAAATTAGGTAAATACACACACACACACACACACACACACACACACACACACACACACACACACACACACACACACACAAAAGCAAAGGATATGGAAAATAAATACTTTCAGTTTACAGAGGACTACACTCAGGGTGTTAGTTTATGTTCCCAAATCTGGAGCTAAATTCAAGAAAGAAAAGGAATAGTTTAATGACATATGTAGTGTAATAATGGAAAAAGAGAAACATAGCTTAGAATATAGTATGGAAAACTATGAGTGAATCAACATGGGACAGATATAAAAATTTTAGAAATGGTTATGTGAGGATTATAAGAGAATCATAATCTTCATCATCTAATCCTGTGTTGCTCCATGAGGAGCATAGAAGCCCAGGGTTGGGCAAGTTGGTCTTGACATTTAAAGTGAGAGTGACCAGCCTCACTAATCCCTAAGTGGCATTATGTGAGCAATAAACCCCAACCATTCCTTGGACATAAACCTGCACAGACTCAATCCGATTGGAGCATCTTAATCACCCACTAAACCACCAGGAGCCATAATTTGGTTATATGGTTACCAACCAGTGTAGTAAATATTTTCCTGGTGTACAGGAAATCATTTGGCTTGTCACTCAGTGCAGAGTCACCCATAGGCAGAAGGAAGAGGAATGAATGAAGGAAAAAAAGACAGAAGAGGGAGTGTACAGTCACCCACAGGCATAAGGAAGAAGAAAGACTGAAGGAAAGAAAGACAGAAGAGGACAGAAGGTAGGAAGAAAGGAAAAGGCAGTCATCCAAGAGCAGCACTACATCGAGTGAGTGGATAGTGAGCCAGTAATATGAAATTTATAGACAGAACTGTAAGATTAAACGATGAAAATAAAGAATATGAAAGAGGAAGAAACGTGTGAGATTAAGAATAAGAAATTTTAGACAGTATTTATAAAGGATGAGGATTTGCAGAGATCTGAAAAAAATCATGAGAACCTAGTAAATAAAATGAATGAAGTTATAATCATGAGAACATAGTAAATACAATGAATGAAGTTATATTTGAGCCTGATGAGCTTTTGGAATTGATGAAAATTTTCGATGAAACCAAAGCCAGAGGACCTAATGACGTTTCTGGTTGGTTAATGATGAATACTATATGGCTAAAATACTGTGACAACTTACCTTAGATTAATGAAAGATGACCTGCTTGATATCATTAGCTGTACAGGTGCAATGTGTTGTCAGTGACTCATATTTAGTTGGTATCAAACTCAGCTGCAGTGGCAGGAGTACAAAGGAGAACAAAGGAAAGCAAACGGCAACAGACTTGTTGGTCCTTTTGTGGCTGTTTGTTACTGCGAAAGTTATAAATAACAAAACTATTCTATCAAGTAAAGACAAAGATAGAAAAGCAGGAAGGCTCCCACCCACCCACCAAACCCTCCAGCTGAAGCTGATAGGAAATAATGAGAAGGATCACCAGGCAGCATAGAAGAGCTGTCATGGAAATTTCATGGGATACTCGAGGGAAGGAAATCTTAGTCTACACTATCTGCCTGAAATTGAAAGTAACACTGTTAACAATATTTATTGATGATGTTCTGTGGGTTGTATCATCCAGGCTCTGAAAAAAGGAAAAAAATAAATAAATAAATATAAAAGTTGTACATGAACCACGCAAATGTACTATTCAGGAGTGAACATACTCAGCTGGAGGTACTTTTCCAAGCAATTTATAAAGGCTGGTACTGTATCACAGTTTACTACATTGGAGGGCAGCTTGTTCCTTATATTTACAATTCTATTAAAGCAGAAATGCTTCACTTTGTATGACTGAAATCATTTGTTGGTAATTTTAAGCCCATTACCTCTAGTAAAGTTATGGTCTTCGTGAGAAATTGTGTCACTGAATGTACAGTGAGGCTGGATGATGAGGAAATGGAAAAATATGAGTGCATTTAAGTACTTGGATAGTGTGATGGAAGTTTGGAGGATGAAGTGCTTGAGAGGATGCAACAAGGAAGAAAGGCTGCTGGTTCTTTCAAAGCGGGGATAAGAAATAAGGATGTGTGCATGGAAGTAAAAAAAAGTAGCTGCATGATAGTACTGTGATACCAACTCTAATGTAGGGAAGTGAAGCTTGGGCCTTGTTGGAAGGACATACATCAAGAGTGAGAGCAGTGGAAATGAGTTATCTGAAAGGAGCATGTGGAGTTACATGGAGAGACAAACTGACAAATGAGGAAGTGAAGAAGTGTTGTGGTGTGAATGTGGATGTAACAGAAAGCATTAGGAGAAATACACTGGGGTGGTTTGGCCATGTGGAGAGGATTGAGAGAGACTAATGAGGAGAGTGTATGTGAGTGAGGTGGAGGGGGGTGGAGGGGGAGGCTGAGGATGAGATGGAGGGATGGAGTGGTGAGGTACTGTATATGAGAGAGGGGGGATGTGAGCTGGGGGGAGGGCAGTGAAATGGCAGGGGACAGGCCACCCAATACGGGACTGAGGCATCTGATATTAGATATAGACAGAAATCTAGTGTAATTTGAGTGATCAACTGCAAATTATTTATCAATAGCCATATTATCATGTCCTCTGAATATTTTGAATACTTGAATTAAATTTTTTTGTAATCTGCATTTTGTAAAGGTAAAGAGAATCAGGGCTTCTAAATGCTACATATGGTATCATCTTTGCCACCTTTCACTGTACTCTCTCAAGTTTCTCCATAACTTTTATATAATATGGTGACCAGAATCAAGCACAATACTTCAAGTGCAGGCGTACTAAGGAATTATACAAAGTGAAGATAAATTTTTGGATTTATATTTGAATGCATTACCTCTGAATCCAGTCAACTGACTGGCTTTTCTTAACAGCCTCTGCACAGTATTTGCCTGGTTTCAAATAATTTATTATAACTTTCTATGTCTTTTTCATGTTTTTACACTATCAAGTTGATAATTCATGTCATAACTGGCCCTTACTATTTTTACTGTCTACGTTCTGCACTTTCTATTTCATAATACTGAAGTCCATTTGCCATATTTGAGCCCAAATAAACAGTTGATCAAAATCTCTCTGAATTGCCTGCCTCTCCAATGTTGTGTCTGCCTTGTTACCTATTTGAGGATCATTGGCAAATTTGGAAGTCTTACAAAATAGCCTAATCCTTCATCAGTACCATTCATTTATATTTAAAAAAGAACAGGAACTAACACTGAACCCTGTGACACTCCACTTGTAACATCTATGCAGTCTGATTCTTCTTCATTTATTACAATCCCTTGCTTTTATCCAGTGAACCAATCTTTGATCCACCTGAGCACACTGTTGCTGAAACCATGAGACTTTAGCTTCTGAAGGAGTCTTTTGTGTGGAACTCTGTCAAATGCCTTTTGAAAATCAAGATAGACAACATCAACAGATTTAGTTTTATGGTACAGGTTCAATATATTGTTGAAATTGTCCAACAGATTTGTGAGACCAGAGCAATTATTCTGAAAACCATGTTGAAAATCTTTGATGAGATTATTTGCTTCCAAGTACTTTATTCCACAAACTTGTCTGATAACAGTTTCAAGCACCTTACAAACCACTGCTATTGAACTAATTGGGCAAAAGTTTTCTGGTTGTGCTCTGTTGTCTTTTTTGAACATTGGGGTTATGTTTGCAAGTTTCCATTCATGTGGCACCTTACTTCTCTTTGGTGACAAGTTAAAAAGCTCATATAAAGACTCTGATACTTCATCCTGTAGCTCCTTTAATACATGTAGAGATATTTTGTCCAGTCCCTGTTTTATTCTCAAGTTTAATGATTGGAAGGCATACATCACTTTCACTATGTGTAACATCACTGATTATGTTACCTTCTTCTACAGGAAGTGGAGAAACTGCAGGAATCACATGTGTATTTTTCAACGTAAATACCAATGTGAAGAATATTAAGAATTCTCGCCATTTTAGTTTCATCGTCAGCATGCTCTCCATCATCTGTGATTAAGGGTCCAATTGTTGGAGTTATTACCTTTTTGCTTCTGATGTAACTGAAAAATTATCTGGGATCTGATTTAATGATACTGCCAACATGTACCTCACTTAATTAATTTTTTGGCTTTCCATCAAAGAACATCATATTTCCTTTTATCCTTTTGATTCCATGGGGTATTATAATTTATGTATGCAAGATTTTTTGCTAACAAACAATATCTAATATCACAGTTCCACCACATGGGTTTCAAATTTTTGGCAGGCCATCTGTTGCCATTGGAATTCATAACTTGACTACACTCGATATAGTGCTGCTCTCGGGTGTCTGCCCTTTCCTCCCCTCCATCCTCTTTTCCTTCCATCCTCTTCTGTCTTTCTATCCTTCATTCTTTCCTAGTCCTTCTGCCTACAGGTGACTTTACACTCCTTCTTCTGTCTTTCTCTCATTCTTTCCTCGTCCTTCTACCTACAGGTTACTTTACACTCCTTCTTCTGTCATTCTTTCCTTCAATCTTTCCTCTTCCTTCTGCCTGTGGGTGACTCTACACTGAGTGACAAGCCATATGGTTTCGTTGTACGCCTGGAAACCATTTACTATGCTGGGTGATAACCATATAACCAAATTTTGGCACTTGGTGGACAAGTGGGTCATTATGGAGCTCCAGTCGGATTGAGCCGGTGAAGGTTTATATCCAAGGGATGGTTGTGGTTTACTGCTCATGTAATGCCACTCAGGGATGAGTGAGGCTGGTCACTCTCACCTTCAATGTCAGGACCAACTTGCCAAACCCCGGGCTCCTATGCTCCTCATGGGGCAACATAGGATTGGATGATGAGTGAATAATGAAATGGCTACACTGTTGTGAGTTTGTTAAAAACTGCCATGCATCATAGATATCTAATGTTCTGACAATGGGATAACAATAACTGGCACCTATAATTGCCTTTAATTTATTGAAATTAGCCCTCTTATAGTTGGACACTTTCTCATACCTGGCCTTGACAGTGTCTTCACTGAATTTAAGGTTAAATGTACTGTAAGCATACGATGAGCACTTGTACTAAATTCTTCTCCTACAACAACATTACTCGCTAATTTTCTGACGTGACTAAGACAAGCTCTAAGATGTCACCTCCACACATTGGACAGTTAATTATACAAACTGAAGTGGTAGGTGGGTGCGCTCACCATCCACTCACTCGATGCAGTGCTGCTCTCAGATGACTGCCCTTTTCTCTCTTCCTTTCATCTTTCTTCCTTCCACTTCTGTCTTTCTTTCCTTCATTCTTAGCCCTTCCTTCTGTCTATGGGTGACTCTAAACTGAGTGACAAGCCAAATGGTTTCCTGTACAGCAGGAAATCATTTACTATGTTGGGTGGGAACCATTTAACCAAATTATGTCACCTGGTGGTTTGGAGGGTGAATAAGGAGCTCCAATCAGATTGAGCCTGTGCAGGTTTATATCCAAGGGATGGTTGAGGTTTATTGCTCACATAATGCCACTCAGGGATGACTGAGGCTGGTCACTCTCATCTTAAATTATCAGGACTTACCTAGCCCCGGGCTTCTACGCTCCTCATGGGACAACAAATGATTAGACAACGATGATGATACAATGAACTTTCCGGCAAGTTTGTATAGGTCTAACCCTGTGTGCAAGGATAGGGCTTCTCCCCATTTTGGAAATTGTAAATTAATATCACCAAATTTTAGTGCTTTGCAGACAAGAGATTTGGCAATTTGATTGCAGATTTCATTGTTGATGCTGAGTGACTGTCCAGGTGGATAATAAACTAACCCCAGTGTGATTTTATGACTAGATTCATTTCTAAGCTGATGGTAAATGCTGTCGATATTTTCAACTGATGTCTTGGTAATTATGACTGGATGGAATCCTGATTTAATATATAACAACACACCACCCCCTGCTCTAACCTTCCTTCCACAACCGAAAATGTGATAGCCTGGTAAATTAATCTCCGCTGGAAATTCTCTTTGCTCAGTATTTAGCCATGATTTTGTTATACCAATTACATCACAATCCTCAGTAAAGACATGAGCCTCTAAATCAGACAATTTATTATGCAAACTATGCTCATTTGCAAGAAGGGCTTTCATAAATTTTCCTTTCTTATGTGGGGAACTTATGTTCCCTGCAGTTTTATTAGAGCATAGGATATGTACATTGGTTGGTGTGTTCACCTCCCATGATAATTGGTTTTTCTCCAGTAAAAACATACCGTGTTGCTAAGCAAATGACCAAGATGGGCAGAACCAACAATATTCGAGTGGTCCATCATTCAAGAACAGCATACACTGCTCATAAAAGTGATGCCTTGTGTCAATGAACTTCATTCCTTCATGCATGCAAAGTGATTTGACCTTATTATTCATAATGAAAGTTTTTCAGAAGGAGAAATTCTCAACACTGATCCTTGGGAGCATACCTGAACTTAAAATCTTACTTTTTTTTTTAAATGCCAGATCATCTTGCCACATTTCTCCATCAGGTCCTCTGAATGGGTTCATGTGACATCCTTGGTACCTGTATGAATAACAACAAGGCTATTATTTGCAGCATTCTCAAAAACAGCATCCACAGCCTCTGTTACATCACCTACTCCTGCACCTGGAATACAAATGCACTTTCATTTAGAGGGTGCCCTACCACAAAATTCCACCAACTGACTGTGGATGAAGGGTCTCCCATAGGGCACTTCCTCCACTTCTTCAAGAATGTTAAATATATTGTAAGCTGGTGGGCTAGGGGTCCCAGATCCATTGCCTGGACCTGGGATTGTGCAGTGAGTGGGACCTGTGCTGTGTCCCTCCCCATTTATTAATACCGAAGATGACAAAACAAAAAAGGTTTCAAAGCAAGCCTGAGGACAGTAAATCACCCATGGGGATGAGGGTGGGTTCATGGAATGTGGGAAGTTTGAGGGGAAGAGCAGGGGAAGTCGTTGAGGCATTCAGTAGGAGGTGGGTGGATGTGGCGTGTTTGCAGGAAGTCCGGTACAGGGGTGGATCAGCCAGAAAGATTGTTGGGAAGGACTGTTGCAATAAGCTGTTTTGGCAGGGGGGGACAGACGGATATGGAGGTGTTGGTGTGATGGTTGCGGAGAAATGGGTGGAATATGTTATGAATGTTTTGAGAGTAAGCAATAGGATACTGGTAGTGAAAATTCTGTTGGGAAGAAAGATAGCTGTGATTATATCGGCATATGCTCCACAGGCAGGATTGGATGAATCAGAGAAAGATAGATTTTGGGATGATTTAATACATGTAGTGGGTGGTATGCGGGATGATGAGATAGTGATTTTGGGAGGGGACTTAAATAGTCATGTAGGTGAAGCAGCACAAGGTTATGAAGGAGTACATGGGGGATGTGCATATGGTCTAAGGAATGCAGAAGGGGAAAGGATACTCGAGTTTGGGGAGGCAACGGACATGATTGTGTGCAACACATATTTTAGGAAAAGAGACAGTAGGTTGATTACGTATGAGTCTGGGGGAAATAGCAGTCAGATAGATTATTTTCTGGTTAGGAGGGCCAATAGGAGGTTAGTGAGGGATGTTAAAGTTACAGGAAGTGAGGAGTGTGTGCAGCAGCACAAACTATTGATTTGTGATATGGTGCTTAAAGAACAAGTGATGAAAAAGAGGACTTATGTACCTAGGAGGAAAATATGGAAGCTGAAAAACCAAGTAGTAAGGGATGCCTTCTATAGCGAGTTGAGGAGAGTGGTGGCTGAACAGGGAGCTGTAGACAGAGGCGTTAATGAACAGTACAGAGCCCTCAAGAACAATTTCTTGAGAGTTACGGATGTAACATGCAGCTGGACAAGAGGACCACCAAGACATAAAGTAACTTGGTGGTGGGATGAGGGTGTAGAAGCTGCAATCAAGGAGAAAAGAAGGCTTTTCCGGGAATGGAAGAAGGGTGGTAGCAAAGAGGAATATTTGGCTGCCAAGCGTAGGGCTAGGAGAGAGGTATACAGGGCAAAGTCTGAGTCACAGAGACAATTACTTGATAACCTAAATCATGGGGAAAGGAAAAATATATTTAGGGTGGCAGGTCAGGTGAAGAGGGATAATCGGGATATCACAGGTGAGCAGTGTGTGAAGAATGATGAAGGAAGGGTAGTGGTGAACAGTGAGGATATTAAAGATGCATGGAGAGAGCATTATAACCGGTTGTTGAATGAGGAGTTTGACTGGGACAGGGAAGGTTTGGAGCCAGCAGATCCAGTGTCTGGCCCTTGGCCTTTGATTGATACTGCTACTGTGAGTAAGGCAATAGGCAGGATGAGGGTGGGGAAGGCAGCAGGTGTGTCTGGGTTGACTGCCGAAATGTTGAAGGCCTCAAGCGATATAGGGGTGAGTTTAGTCACTGACCTGATAAACAGGATTATTTATGAGTGTGTTGTCCCAGATGATTGGCTGAAGAGTGTAATTGTAAATGTGTATAAAGGGAAGGGTGATGCCCTGGAAAGAGGAAATTATAGAGGTATAAAGTTTTTAGATCAGATAATGAAGGTAATGGAGAGAGTTTTAGAAGGTATGATTAGAGAAAGAGTGAATATTGATGAGATGCAGTTTGGGTTTATGCCAGGTAGGGGGTCCACTGATGCCATATTCATTGTTCGACAGCTTCAGGAAAAATATATTGGTAGGAGAAGGGATCTTTATTTTGTTTTTGTTGATTTGGAAAAGGCCTTTGACAGAGTCCCTAGAGAGGTGGTGAAGTGGGCAATGAGAAAGCTTGGCTTGGAGGAGTGGCTGGTTAGGGTGGTTATGGCCATGTATGTGGGTGCTCACACCCAGGTGAGAGTGAATGGAGATTTGAGTGATGAGTTTTCCATGAATGTTGGTGTGCATCAGGGGTCAGTCTTGAGTCCCATGTTGTTTATCATGGTACTTGAAGCCCTTTCACGTGACTTTAGAAACGGACTCCCGTGGGAGTTGTTGTATGCTGATGATTTGGTGTTGATTGCAGAGAATGAAAGGGAGGCGGAGGAAAGGTTTAGGAAGTGGAGAGATGGTATGGGGCAAAAGGGTTTAAGAGTAAATGCAGATAAAACAAAAGTGATGATATCTAGCGTTGGTGGCGGTACTGTCAAAGACGAGGGAGAGTGGCCATGTGCAGTTTGCCACAAGGGCGTGGGAAGTAATTCCATCTTGTGCAGTGTGTGTGATAAGTGGGTGCATAAGAGATGTAGTGGTATCAGAGGTAGACTACGAGATAATGCTGATTTTATGTGTACGGCGTGCCGCGGTGAGCAGGTGGAGATCGTCAGACGTGAAAGGATTGAACTTGCTGGTGAATCTCTTGAGTGTGTGGAAGAGTTTTGCTATTTGGGAGACATGTTGTGTGCTGGAGGTGGGGCTGGAGCTAGCTCTGTGGCTAGGGTGAGAAGTGGTTGGCAGAAGTTCAGGGAGCTCTTCCTACGTACTAAGGGGTCTTTGTATGCAGCATGTGTTAGGAGTGTAATGCTGTATGGCAGTGAGATCTGGGCAGTGAAGGAGGAAGACATTCGCCGGCTCAGACGTACAGAAATGACAATGATTAGGTGGATGTGCAGTGCGTCCCTGCGTCCAAGGCATGGAGGGGCTGGGTTTACAATGGAAGAGTTGAGAGGTAGGATGGGACTGGAGTGTATTGGTGCTGTGATGAGGAGAGGTAGATTGAGGTGGTTTGGACATGTGAAGAGGATGGGAGATGATAATTGGGTGAGGAAGGTGAGAAGTGTTAATATTGGGGGTGGGGTTATGAGGGGTAGACCGAGAAAGACATGGGACGAGGTCATTAAGTGTGACCTTAGGGTTAAGCGACTGAACAGGGAGGATGCAATGGATCGTGCAGCGTGGAGAGCCGCCATTAGGTGACCAAGGCCGACACATGCAAGCATGTTGGAGCCTTTAAAAAACGAAACGAAAACGAAACGAAACGTAGTTACTGGAATGATGCTTCTTTTTCCTGCTGACCTTGCATAATTCCACACTGGCTAGAAATCACCCTGTATGGTGGGGAGAGAATTAACTACTGCAGGAGGAGGATGGTCAACAGTACTGTCATCCTGGACGGTACCAGTTGTTGGTTGAGCAGTGACACTCTCCTCCACAGTGTGTCCGATATTATTCGCAATAAACTCCTCCAGCACACTGACTTTTCAGGTACGACTGTTAACTATATTCGTACATCAGTGAACTTGTCTTCTACATTCTGAAGTAGTTTGCACATCCTGCAAACAAAGATGTAGTCGGTATAAAGGGATCCAGTGAAACTAGTGAGGCAGGCTATGCAAATAATGTCCCAGGGTATTCTGACTTTAAAGTTACTGCGAAGACTTGTCAGAGAAAAAAATCAAATATTACTGATTAACACCTGCAGGAGAAAAATGGAACAAGATACAGTTAGTTTTACAACATCTACAAACATTTGCAATTTATACAGCAGTTACAGGTTAACGTATTGGTGTTGTTAAAGTGTACAGGAACAGCTACCTTATTGGTTGGTAATGTACCTCCAAAGGGATATGTTATCAATTTGTTAATAATCTGCTACAAAGAATGGAATATTATCCTTTACCTAGAATGATGAAATAAAAATATTAGGAATACTACCACCTGAAATATAAGAACAATGAAAAGTCACAACAGAAATACAGTACAAAAGTTTCCTGTAATTATAACATAAAATATACAAACAATCAAACAATACCCAACAATATTAAGAGACAAGTGGTTAGTTTAACAGCACCTGCTGAAGATGATTTTGCTATTGTGTTATAGACTAAACTGAAAACTGACCAATTCCTGTAATGGGAGGGCAAGAAAAAATATATATATAAATGTACACTCAAATAATTGATTTCAGTAACTAGGACAGATCTAACTGATTTTACACTGTTTCTACAACTGGTGAGGTCAATACAGATAATTATATGCATAATTATGCATAATTTGGGGTAGGCAGTGGCTGAATCAGTAGAGAGGTGGCCTGCAGTCCTAATGGACCCAAGTTCAAATCCCAGTTGATGCAGGGAACAGTTTAAGGATCTTAATTTGATAACTGACATGTAAAAATAGCCCTGCTAATACCAGTACACCAGTCCTGTATGAGACAGCCCTAGCATGTACTCAATACAGACGGAGGGTGTTAGCACCGAAATGGTGACATGTGGTGTGTAGGAGGACTACTGTGCCTTGGGATAGGCCCTGAAGCCTATGCCCAGAGTCAGACACATTAAAAAATAAATAAATTAAAAAAAAATAAAATCACTGATATCTAGAATGGAAGAACAGACAACTGACTATAACTAAAATGCATAAGCTCACAAAATAAACACAACATACGGGTACAGTATATGATAATTGGCTACTACAAAATATGATTAATGATATTTCCAAAATACAGTAAAATCTCAATATAACGGGCTGCAATTTACTGGAATTTGCTTTTACTGGAATCTAGGAGCCGACCAGACTAAATTCTTATACAGTATTTCAGAAAAAGTACGATAAAGCCAGAAACAATCCAAACTGCCTGCCCACTTCAGCTATATTCACCACAATAAGGTAAATAAATGACATGTTTATTACTGTACAGTACAGTATTATTATATATATTATATCATCTGATCACTGTAGTGAATGTACAATACAGTACAGTACTGCAGTGGCAGTGAAAAACCGTCGGTGCAATCCAGACTAAAGTCTGATACATCAGAAAATCTCTGGGTTAGCCCATGTCACTTTTATGGGACTTTCACTTTTTTCAGAATGGCTTGGGCACCAATTAGTCCGTTATAGTGAGGTTATACTTTATATGAAAATACAATTTTATCTTACCTGTAAGGAAATAGGAATAATATTTCAATGTAAAAATTAATGTCATCATCAGAGCTTGGCACCGCAAACGAAAATTCACTTCCATAAGCGCAAATCCACAACTAAAACCAATACCTTCTGCAACCGTAAATCTACAAACATCTTGAAACTTGCAATTCTGCATATGTTAACGCAAACGCAAACCATCTGTATATACAATTATAATTATTATTATTATAAATATAATTATAATTATAAGGATGGGAAAGTGGAATGTGAAAGGAGTGAATGATGAGGTGAAAGAGAGAGAGACTGTTCACATGCTTGAGGATGCAAGAGTGGATGTATGTGGATTGACTGAGACTAAATGGAAAGGTGAAAGGGTATGAGAATGGGTGTATGGTTTAGGAATATGTGCAGGAGTTAATGAGAATGAGAGGGCAAGAGAGGGAGTATGTCTGATGATAAGCAAGAAGTGGAAGGAGAATATAAGACAGTATGGAAAAGTGGGTGCAAAGACTGTATGGGTGAGGATGAAAGTAGGTATACAAGCTTGGGTGATTGTATGTGCGTAAGCGCTGACAGAGGACCCCGAGTGGCAAGAATGAAAGATGAGTTTTAGGGAAGTGTAGATGCATGTATGGACAAGTCTGGGAGGAGAAAGAGAGTGTTTTTGATTGGAGACATGAATGGTAAAGTTGGGAATGTATGAGTGGATGGAGTGGTTGGTCAGTGGGGTGTGCCTGCTGAAGTAGCTGGGAATGGTAGTGCTTTGGTGGACATCTGTGCTAGTAAGAGGTTGGCAATAGCCAACACCTTCTTCTGGCATAGGATGATCCACAGGTATACATGGACAGTCATGAGGAGGATGGACGGTGAACTTGTTGAATGAAAGGCAATGATAGATTATATGTGTGTGGATGAGCAAATAAGAAGCCAATGTTGGAGGCAGCAAGAGTGTGGAGAGGGTGGGGGAATGGAATCTTGGACCATCACGTGGTGAGTAAGGCTGCAAAGAAAATGGGTGAAGAGATGAAGGGGAAGACAGGAGGAAACACCTCCTGTGAAATGAGTGTAGAAGTTGCAAGAGAGTGAGAAAATGGCAGAGTATAAGAGCACAGTGGAAGAAAGATTGGGAACGTATGTGCTAGAGCACATGGAAGGGGTGGAAGAAGTATACAAGATATTCAGAGAAGAGATAGGTGCAGCATGCAAGGTGGTTTGTGGAGTGAGGAGGAAATGCAGGGGTGTGCAAGGGACAGCATGGTGAAACGATGAGGTGAAACGAGCTGTGGAACAAAAGAAGAAGGCATTTAGTGACTGGCTAGTGAGTACAGGTAAGGAAGATGAGAGAGGGAAGAGAGAGGTTTATGTGAGCAGGAGAAGGGAGGTGAAGAGACTGCTGAAGGAGAGTAAGAAGAGATTGGATGAAGAGTTTGGGAGGAATCTGAGTGTGAAATGGCGGGAGGGTAAGAAATTGTTTTGGAAGGAGGTAAAGAAAGTAAGACAGTGTGAAAGGGGAAATAGTTGGGGAGTGAAAGATGGGAATAACAGATTGTTGGTGGAGAAGAGAAAGAAAATGAGGAGATGCAAGGAGCACTATGAGGATTTGTTGGGAGAGTGGGAGCAGTGCTAGTATAAGTGGTTGTGGAAAGGCTACGAGAAGAAGAGATAAGAGGAGGAGATCAGCAGAGTAGAAGTAGTTGAAGCAATGAAGAAGATCAAGATAGGAAAGGCCTCAAGAATTGATGAAGTGTGTGGTGAGGTGCTGAAGTACGAGTGAGATTGTTGTGGAGTGGATATGGAAGTTGTGTAGATTGGCTTGGGAAGAGGGAAGGGTTCCAGAGGACTGGAAATCAGGTATAATTGTTCCTTTATACAAGGGAAAAGGGGAGAGAGAAGTATGTGGTAACAATAAGGGTATTTGCCTTTTTACTGTGATTGGAAAAATATATGGTACAATACTCACTGATTGGGTTAGACATATAACAGAGGAGCTAGCTGGAGAAGAACAAGGGGAAATTAGGAGGGGAAAAGGGTGTGTAGATCAGATATTTGTTCTAAGATGTTTAGTGGAGAAATATCTAGAGACGGGAGAGAAGGTTTATGCTGTGAAGAGTACGTACGAGGGAGTTAGGCCTACGGTGCAAGTGGATGGTGAGCTGAGTGAGTTCTTTCATCTAAATGTGGGACTGAAACAGGGATATATGATGTCTCCATGGCTGTTTAATATATTCATGGATGAGGTTGTAAAGAAGGTGCAAGGTAGGGCAGTGGATGTGGGGGTGGCTGTAATGAATGAGGATGAGGTGGGGAAGATTCCGTTGTTGCTGTTTGCTGATGATACAGTATCGTTGAGTGAAGATGAGTGGGAGTTGCAAGGTTTGGTGAATGAATCTCGGACAGGTGTAAGAAGAGGAATCTGAAAGTTAATGTAAACAAGAGTAAAGTTATGGTGTTTGAGAGGAATGAAGTCACAGAATGTACAGTGAGGTTGGACGGTGAGGATATGAAGAGTGTGAGTGCATTCAAGTACTTGGGTAGTGTGATAAGTAAGGATGGAAGTTTTGGGGATGAAGTGCTTAAAAAGGTGTGGCAGGGAAGGAAGGTTGTTGGTTCACTGAAAGTGGTGATTAGAAATTGGGAAGTGAGTATGGAAGTTAAGAAGTCACTGCATGATAGCATTGTGATCCCTACCCTGACGTATGGAAGTAAGGCGTGGACCTTGCTGGAGGGAAACAAGTCAAGAGTGAGAGCAGTGGAAATGAGTTACCTGAGAGGAGCATGTGGAGTGACATGGAGGGACAGGCTGATGAATGAAGAAGCGAAGGAGCGTTGTGGGGTGGAAGTGGATGTGATTGAGAAACTTAGGAGAAATACACTGAGGTGGTTTGGACATGTGGAGGGAATGAAGAACAAAAGACTGACTAAGAGGGTGTATGTGGGTGAAGTGGAGGGAGGAGGAGGCCGAGGATGAGGTGGAGGGATGGAGTTGAGAGGTATATGAGGGAGGGGGGAGTGAGTTGGGGGGAGCGTAGCCAAAAGGTGGGTGACAGAGTGACTTGGAGGCATTTTGTCTGCGGCCACCCTTTGCTAGATTAGGACGTTGAGCTATATACAGATAGATAGATAATCATAGTAAAACTAAAATATATCCATCCATCCATCCACCATCCAATATATCTTAAATAAAATTATATTTGTATATTAGACTGTTTTTACTACAAAACAAGGGTAAATCATTCACTCTTGTAGATAAATGAATAAAATTACCACACTTCATAGCACACACTTGACACGCAGACACACTGGTCCACCTCTATTCCTCGGCTCCAACCACCTCAGTCCTCACTCCTAATTCACAGACAGACTCCACCAACAACTGAGACAACTCCATCTTGACCAGGTCCATGTTACCCCTCATAAAAGCAAACTGTTCAAAGTTCTCAGAGGTCAGGCTGGTTTGCGGGCATGTTTGTGTTTGCGGAAGTACTTCCGCAAATTCTATCTATCTGTCTATCGCCAGACACCATAATCCCGTAAAGGGTGGCCATTTGACACTGAGTTAGTTGTTTTACAGGGAGGGGCACCAACCCTCCACCAACCCACTTGTTGACACGTAGGAAGCACGTATGGTTTGGTTATATGGTTACCACCCAGCGTTGTAAATGGTTTCTTGGCTTACAGGAAACCATTTGGCTTGTCACTCAATGTAAAGCCACCTGTAAAGGAAAGAAAAGGCATAAGAAGTGACAGGAAAGATAGGAGAAATAGGAAGAGAGGAGGGCAGGCACAGAAAAAGAATGATAAAAGCTAAGGAAGTAAGCAGCACTACATCAAGTGAGTGGATGATGGTCAAACCACAAATTTGCGTAAAATTTGTCGCAAACACAAATCCACGAATGAAATCACAATTCTGCAGTTGTGGGATTTGCGGTTTGTGAAAGTGATTGTGGATGTGCCCAGCTCTGGTCATCATCATCATCATCATCATCATCATCATTCGCACCTCCTTTCCCACCCTAGGGCAGGGTGAGAAGTAGCAACGTCCAGAGAGCCAAAGTTTGTCCAGTTCAATGGGACATGCTTCCATATACTCATCATTCAGGCCCTCAAAATCCTGGCTCCATCTGATAGGCAAAAAAACTTTCACCACATTCTGTAGCTTTACATATACCTATCTGATAGTGTCAATCCGAACACTGTCATGTTAAAATGGGGTGCCAAATCCATGGTCATGCACTTCTCTGCATAAAATTCAATCAGCCAGCCCAGTCTCTTGTCAGTCCCTTTGCCTCTTGTCAGTCCCTTAGCCTCTCTTCCTCACACTCATCCACTACATCCCTCCAACTTCTCCTTGGCCTGCCTTGCCTCCTGCCTCCTTCAAATTCACTCAGATACAACTTTTTCATCACACTATCGTCATTCATTCTCTCCACATGACCATACCATCTCAGTACACTCTTTTTGAATCTGGTGTCCACAGACTTCCTCATTCTGCATTTTTCATGGATGACATTACTCCGTATCCTATCCACTCAATGTACCCCACATACTACTCTCGACTTTTCATTTTCATGTCACACCATAGTCTCACATCCGTATGTTACAGTTGGCACTAAAATTCCATGTATGCCTCACACAGCTGCCACACTCAAGCCTCTGTTTCTTATCAAGGCCTTCATAGCACCAGCTACTTTCCTTTCTTGTGTCACTCTACTTTCCACTTCTTTTGAACATTTTCTTCTCTTTTCTCTAACTGTACCCAGGAATTTGATCTCTCTCACCAACAGAAAAAAAGATCTTGGGTAAAAACAACAAAACACCTGGTTGCCTTGTGTTAAAAATGTGAACAAATGCTGATGCAAACACCTGGTCCACAAATATATATATACGATTATAAAATACTGAGGCACCAATTCAATGAAAAACACTACCTTAATCCATTATTACTGTACTTAAATTACTTCTGGTACACAAAAAATAATTAAAGGCAAGACAATTTCCTGTGATTTTCAAAGGGTACTTCCTGAGGCCTTCTAACAGAACACAACAGATGCAATCGCGTATCTAGAACAAAGGGATGAGGGTGCCAAGGTAAAACAAACTATTTACATAGGATATAAATTGTTTATTACCTTAAAGCAAAGAAGACTGCTGTCTAGATCAATCAACATTCAATCATAAAGATCACACAGAAATAAAATAAGTCGCTTACTCAATACCATCAACCAAACAATGCTAATGCTGGAAATCAAACACAGATCTACAAACAAAACTCATGGGTGAAAAACAATTCATATTTACATGGCATAAACTACACCTAGCAGCCAAACAATTGGCCAGATCACCCACCTAGACACAGGACTATCACACTATTGTTAACACACAAGCAAAACACTGAAATAAAGCACTTGGTTGTGGATATTCCCAGAGAAGAACAGGGGGAGTCTAACCAACAAGGCAGTCGAATAGTGAATGACAGTCTGTTGGTTTCTTTCAAACCTAATTTGATTTAGTGGATGAATTTTAGGTCTTCCTTTATCATACACACATGAATTTAAAGTAAAATGGAAAATTATGATAATACAGGTATTTTGTGGCACAGCTCATTATTATATCAAGTAGAATAATTATCTCAGTCAATGGGAAGAAGACAGGGTTTCAGAAGGGGGCAGGGCTTAATGGACTAGGTTGGTGACACCTACTCTAGAGCAGTGTCTCATGGTTCTGATTGGCTCTTACTATATTTTTGATGTATCGAAATGACATGCCAGAAGGAATGAGGACAGCTGTTATATGAGTGGCTGCAGATGATGCAGAAATTATTATATGCATCCAAGATGAAGACAGATGTAAAGAGCTGAAAAATTATTTGGGCAAAACTGAATAACTGGAACCATATTTTGAAAATAAATTTCAGTGGGGGGAAAAAAAAAAATGCTGTCTTAAAAATGGAAGAAAGCAACAACTGACCAAGCTATGTGTGTAAAATGGACAGAAAGCAAAGAAGAACCAAGGAGTGCTCATATGGGATGACCTGTCACCAGAAAAACATATTAAGAGGATCACTGGAGGGGAATATAGGCTGACAGCCACAGTGAGTGTGGCTTTTACTTTACTGTATATGAATGAGGTGTTGAGGGAGATAACAGCATCCATGATAAGACCAACACAGCAGGGTTAGATGCCCATATTTAAACATGTCAATTAACAGGAAAGATACAAAGGATAGCCAGAAGGATGCTACCAAGCTTTAGAGATCTGTTTTATGAGGAAAGGATGAAAAAGCTGAAGCTATTAACCTTAAGTAAATGAGGAGGGTGAGATTGATTGTCATGTTTAAAGGAGACAGAGGATTGGAAGAAGTAGACAGAGTATCTTTTTTTTGAAAGATGATGGGAGGACAACAGGACATGAGGGGGGGGGAAAAAAAAAAAAAAAAAAAAAAAAAAATCCAAACAAATAGGCTGCACAGATATTTAGTTCAGTTTAGAAAGGGAAGTGGTGCAGGCAAAGAATGCCTGTGTTAAAAATAGCTTGGATCAATCTGGACAGGAAAGGAAATCACAAGCCTAACTGAAATCATATATATACAATTGCTGTAATACAACTAGGTAAATACATACTATTCTCCACTCACACATACATTAACCTATACACTATGCCTGGTAACATAATGCACTCCGAGTAAAAACCAAATTTTGTGCCAAATTTTAAATACAGACGGACAGGATTAATGTTTACTGTACAGCTGCTTGAAACTCCCACAGAGACAGAGGCATTACTTAATGACCTAGTTAAGTTCACTCTGCTTTTGTTGGAAAAGGTAAGCTTTCTTTCTTCAAAATATGATATTTAAAAACATATTTTCACAGTAATTATTGTGAACTGGTGAGTTAAAGTAAAATACCCTGGCCAAGAAAACACTGTTGTCTCTGATGTCCCCATCTTTGAATGACCATAATGACATTTGTTGCTGGTGCATCAGCATCAGTTTCCTGTTGAAATGCAGACTGTTGCCTGCATTTTGATCAGGTAAAAACCCCAAGTTTTTTTTTTAATCACTTTGTGTCCAGAGCGATTGAAACTTAAAACAACTGCTAGTCAGTATAAACTAATTAGTAGAAAGTACAGGTATCCCTTGGTTATTGCACACTTGGTTATGATGGTGTCGTTATCACTTCAAGATGAAAATCTGCACTCCTGCCATTATCACACTTTTTCGGTTCAAAAACACTGTTATCATGCACCTGAGCTGGTTTCTGCCAAAAATGATAGTGCAAAATCTGTGGTTCCTGATGGTTTTCAGAAATTAAAAGATGAGCCCCTTGTTAAGGAGTTAATCCCAGGTGGTGGAGACTATTAACTTACCACCCCAAAGCCTCAGAACCCATTACCTCTACCCCCATCTCAGGTCTCTACATGGTATGTGTTCCTTCATTACTATGCCCTTTTCATAATTTTCAATTAACCTAACCATGGCTATGTGCATTTCTGATACTTATCATTGCATAAAGGACGTATGTATTTAGTCTAAATTGTTGTAAAAGGGAAAATTTGGGTTTACGTGTTGGGTGTCCGGTACCAACTACGATAAATCCCATAGGATCTGTGCTTTCATTATCATGCACTAGTGGCAGTACCTTTTATGCGCAATAACCGAGGAACCATCACAACAGACTTTCAATTAGTCCATCCATCCATCCATCATCCAATCCTACGTTGCCCCATGAAGAGCGTAGAAGCCAGGGGCTAGGCAGTTGATCCTGACATTTAAGATGAGAGTGACCAACCTCACTCATCCCTGAGTGGCATTACGTGAGCAATAAACCCCAATCACCCCTTGGATATAAACCTTTACCAGGCTCAATCCGACTGGAGCACAATAATTACCCACTAAACCGCTAGGTGCCAAAATTTGGTTATATGGTTACCATCCAACATTGTAAATGGTTTCCTGGTGTACAGGAAACCATTTGGTTTGTCACTCAGTATAGAGTCACCCACAGGCAGAAGGAAGAGGAAAGAATGAAGGAATGAAAGACAGAAGAGGGAGTGTAAAGTCACCCATATGCAGAAAGATGAGGAAAGAATGAAGGAAAGAAAGACAGAAGAAGATGGATGGAATAAAGGATGGAGGAGAGGACAGGGCAGACACCCGAGAGCAGCACTACATTGAGTGAGTGGATGGTGAGCACCCCCACATTAGTGTGGAAAGAAAATAATTAACACTATACTACATTTCATCAGAATCTTGAGAGCTCCAGCACAGAAAATATATGTGATGGCCATTACAGGCTTGAGATGTCAGATATGACAAAGATTCTCTATCACCTTTTCAAAACTTTAAAGTATTTCTATTTAAATAATACATATGTAACTGCCATGATTAAAAAATAGAATGATCAACATCCACTAATGGTTGTTGTTGGTGGGGGGGGGTAGGGGAATCTGGCTACATTAAGAACCTCCCTCCCCAATATAAACTTAGCTGATCTTTGGGGGAAAAAAAAGTGGGGGGGGAGGGGGGTTGGCCCACAGTTGCGCAAAATCCACATCTTGCTCTAAGCATCTAATACCACACATGTTTGTCATTTTCAGCCTCCAAATTTCATACAGCTATTTCACTTATATAGTACTACTCTTCATCTTCTACCTGCCAGGGGTGCCTTTTGGCCAAATGAAGCTGTTTAACAGTAGCCCAATTAAAATCGTAAGTGTGTCCTTGCTTGTAAAAGTGATAATACAATGATAATTATTTTACATTTATCTTATTAATATCAATGGATTCCTATTTGTTTCTTGTGTGTGATGAACTGTAAACATAATGAGTATGGCACTAAATGAATTCAAAACAAAGCCAAATTAACTTTACAGTAAACTCTAACTTAAATAAAGCCCTAATTCTTGAAGATATCTTGTGATGTGGCATGCTCAAGCTTTAAGGTTATTAAGGGTTACTTGCCTACACAAAAGACAAAACATTACTGCACAACCTCTCTGACTACAGTACTAGCATTCTCTCATCATGCTGACCCTTATTCTCACTTAATGGTGGTGCGATATGATCATTAAACATGGAATCATCTGGTATATATTGGGACAGTATACCTACCTGTGAAATGTACCATGACACATGAATACTGTACATGGCTTAACTGAGCAGTTTTTTATCATTCTGACTGCTACATCTTCCTCATACGAATAATACTTTCTGGTGTTTCCCTAAGAAATAACTATGTGCACCCAAAGCTACCAAGGTGCTAAAATAAACTGCATTTAAATACTGCTAAACTTCAACAGTGTAGCTTTTTAATCTTGTACTGACTTACCTTGGCATGCTTCTCAGTGAGGTAGACAAAGAAAGTCATGAACGCAGCATAGAAGAGGTTCCGTCGGAGGTCATTGACTATTACCAGCCAAGGACAGTCGGCAACCAGTGCAACAAACTCAGCAGGACCTAAAAGCAATTCACTATTAGTTCTTTCCTCACTACAGACACATATACATATCTGTTACTCACACTTCTTAGTCTTCATATACAGTACTGTATATAATTAAAACATTCAAAAATATTCACCCAAACATACCAGTCTACATTACAGTATAACAATAACAATTATCGAAATCAAATACTGGCATCATTATCATTTCAACCCTGTTTCCGAAGGTGATGAAGTGACAAGACCAAAGGCACAACTCTTGGACAAGAATGTCATTGAAGAAAGTTCTGTATTCTTCCGAACATAAGACATATATTTTTTCCATAAAAAATTCACTGAAAAGTCCCCATGCACCTTTAAAAAGGAATGACATGAGCTTCGATTGGAGTCAGCTCTGGCTCTGTTCAAAACAGCCACATATACAGGTATTTGTCCTATAAACTGCCTTCCTTTGGAAGAGTATACAATAAAGGACATTTAACTAAAACTGTTGATCAGTTTTCTAAAACAAGATGTACTTGAAAATTTTGGAGGAAAAAAAATTCAAGGACAGCCACAAATCTGCTCTTACAAACTGATGGTGCTGCCAACCTGTGTCTGCTGGTGAATTAACACTGAAAAGTCCTCAATAAAAGTATGGATTTTTGAATGAACATGTGCTTGAAACTTGTAAATGATCTTTTAGTTTTATGTGATTTTACATTCTCTTTGCATGAATCATGTTGATACTTTACATGCAATCAAGTGAACTGAGGGAAAGAAAACCATGCTGCTCAAGCTCAACAAAGAAGAGTGAACAAATGCAATGTCTATTGTACATATGGTATGACAGTGATAACAGATTTTCACTTTTATGTAGTAGACTGAAGAACAGTATTGAACAGAGATACTGAAAGGTGAGTATGTATTTACAAACCCACCAAAAAAGTCATCAAAAGTCAGACAAGCAGGCAGTGCATTAAAACTATTAATTCTTTGCACAGTTTTTAGATGAACGGCTGAAACATAAATATTTTATATATACATACACACACACACACACACACACACACACATATATATATATATATATATATATATATACACGAGGTGCTACTCAAAAGATCCAGTAATTTGAACAGAGGGAGCCAAACGTTTGCAGTTTTGCCTTTTGCCGCTAGGAGGGGTCAGCAGCACCCCTTGTGCGTCAGTGTGACTCCGACCGCGTCTGTGAGTGGACGTGTTGTTGAGCTACGCTTACTATTGTAACATGGTGTGTAGGTAGTTTGGCAGTTCTGCAATGGCGGACCAATGGCACAGCAATGTCAAGTCGATGTTGATCATTTTCTTTAATATCCAAGGGATTGTTCACAAGGAATTAATCCCACACGGTCAATCTATCAATGGAAAGTTTTACTGTTAAGCTTTGCAGCATCTGAAGGAGAACATCTGCCGCAAATGTCCAGAACAGTGGAAGAACAAGGACTGGGTCTTGCATCATGACAACGCCCCCACCCCAACATCTATTGTTGTCCAGCAGTTCCTGGCTTCCACTAGCACGGTACTAATTCCCCACTCACCCTATTCCCCTGACCTTGCCCCCTGTGATTTTTTCCTGTTACCCAAGCTGAAATTGAGGAGATCCAGACAGAGTCACAGGAGGTGCTCAAGACCATCACACCTGAAGCCTACCAGAGATGCATGGATTCGTGGAAATAATGCTGGGACCACTGTATGCATGCCCAAGGGGACTACTTAGAAGATGACAGTGAGAACTAGGAGGTAAGGTAACTTATTTTCCTACAATATTCAAATTACTGGAACTATTGCAGAGATGATTAAGTGTAGAGGAAAGAGTGGAATGAAGTGTTTGTTGGAGATACAGTGACCTCTCAAATAACGCGAGGGTTAGGTTCCTGGAGAGGTCGCGTTAGTTAAAAACGCATTTTTTAAACATAATTTTCCCATAAGAAACAATGGTAATATTGGGGGTTACGTTTCTGGACTCTGGGAAAGTCTACCCATTTGGGGAATTATGCTGCTTTAAACTTAAAAGCAACAATATTAATTTGAAGGAAAATCCAAGTAAAAAACAAAAACAGTATATCTGGGGAGAAATAAACATCATTTGACCCGTAGTTGGGCCGAAGTATTGTTTACTTCTCCCCAAATACATACTGTTTTTGTTTTTTACATGGATTCTCTTTCAATTCTGCTTCATTCACGGCACTGTGAAAGTTCCTCAACATTATTAACGCATTAGTAGGTCATAAAAGCACTGCAGTAAAAGCAACATTTTCATTACAGTAAGTAGGTCACAAACAATAACAACGCAGCCTCACTTCATCTATGCATCACTCGTCGTCTGCTGCTGTCCCTCCTTACCCCGCTACCCCACCTCCTGCCACTCCCCACCCTAAATTTGTTGTCCCTCCTCGCTCTGCTATCCTTCCTCTTCCTCTTCCTCTGACTCCCATGCTACTGGTGATGAAGATAACTCCCTTAAGTTTTCTGTCTTCTTCATAAAGAACTGCTCTATCTTGGTGTGAGTGGTTTTCTTTTTTCTGTTCTGCAGCATCAAGTTGTAACAATATAGATCTGCCATCACTTTCCTGGCCAAATTTTGTCCGAAAATGAGCCAAATTACTCAGAATGGGGCCAAACTTCATTTTCGAGTATTATAGTTTGAATAAAACCAGTTTAAGCAAGAGACAAATAAAAAATTGTATTTATGCATAAACTGTCACACACAGTCTATCAGCTTGGGACTGTCCAAGGCACGCGCGGCTAATGTGAAACCATCATGTACGTGTAAAGTCACGTTAAATCGAGAAACCCTTGTTAGTTAAACATATCTCCTTAAATGTTTGCTTGTGTTAAAACGAAAACACATTTTTTAAACTCGTGTTAGTTGTGAGGTTACTGTATATATACACACACATACACAAACACATATATATATATATATATATATATATATACACATTTATATATGCGTACAGTCGACACCAGAAGTTCGTCCCTATCAGCATGTGAGCTACGAGCATATTGACCTGGTAACACTGTATGAGATCAAGTTGCCTGTTATGGTTTAAATGGATAATACAGTATTTAATATTTGTGATTCAGAGATAAATTATGCCCCATTTTAAGGTAATATCAATGCACAGCAGATGGTATGATATTTTTACTGACAAATGCGACATTAGTACAGTCATCCCTTAACATCCTCGTTTTTAACATACACAGTATTAAATATCCGTGGGTGGACATAACATAAACGGTTTTAAATATTCGCAGGTGGATACAGTAACGGGGCCGGATTTACTAAAGCATTTAATCTCGTTGAACTCTGCTGACACTGTTCACCGCAAATGTAACATTAGCCATGTTCATGGCTGTTTTAGTGATGGCATTATCCAGTGAATCAAATATAACACTATTCCTTTTGGCCACTTCATTTATTAATGCCATTAATTCATCAGAGGAAGAGTTAGGATGGGCTGGGAGTATTTCTTTTCTTCCATGTACCCTCAATGAGGTGGTCTAAACCAGTTTGCTGCCCTCTCCCCCCCCCCCCTCTCGTACGCCTTGATGAGTTGGTCTAAACCAGTTTGCTGCCCTCCCCTCCCCTCTCGTATATAATACGAAGCGATACGCACCCAAATCACACTGAAATCATTCGAGAGTGGCTGGAAGTGTTATTTTATATTATATTGTGAATTACTGTGACAAAATACAAGTGATTTAGTGATATTTTTGCGATAATCAGAGAAGTCATGATACTAACTGCATTAGCTAGCGAACATTTTTGCAGTTGCAAACTGTGTAGGTATGCTATCAAATGACTCATGACATTATATCAATAAGCTTTATAAAACTAAGTGGTAATAAAAGTCATTCATGAAGTCTGATAAAGTTTGTAATTATTTTCCCCACGTCGTTAAGGTTTCGCTAAAGTCTGACATAAACACTGGATAATCATAACAAAA
Source organism: Coenobita brevimanus (assembly GCF_032717465.1). NCBI lineage: Eukaryota > Metazoa > Arthropoda > Malacostraca > Decapoda > Coenobitidae > Coenobita > Coenobita brevimanus. The sequence continues at coordinate 35,595,066 of NC_137063.1, forward strand.
TCATAGGAGACTGACAAGAAGTGTTTTATTTTTATTATTGCAATTACTGTGATGAGGTAACGTGGCTGTAACCCTATTTTGTAGGGAAAAAATATTGTGGTTTGGTGGAAATTTCCACCTCCCTGGGCTATTTCTTGCATCAGACAATCAAAACACACCTTGTATTCTCTTAAATCATTCTCCGTGCTTGGAGCGCCTACGGACATGCAGTTTGTAGCAAATGATAGTAGAAAGATTGACATTTGTCTGACAAAAATTTTAGCTCTCAAGCTTAACAATAAGTGGATTAAAACATGAGTTGAAAACACACAATTTTTTTCCCATTTCTCCACAATGAGCACAGTCAATACGTTGTCATCACAGCTGCTGCAGCTAAAGGGTTATGGGGGATCCAGGGGTGTTTTTAACCCCTAATGCGCGGACAATGGACAGCTGACTCCCCCCCGGGTGGCAGGGTTCGATCGCGCTCTGAGTACCTGTAGGAAAATATTAGCCAAAAATCAGAGATTAACCCTAGAACATTATACTTGGTATGGCAGATAGTACTTACATTCAGCTTTCTCCAGAGACAGGTGTTGAGCCTTTGTGGACTACCCAAGGACTTGTGGAGACTTGCAAAGTTGGGTAACAAAATCTTCACTTTCACACCTCCAGCAACCTGGTTTCCCCTCTACCACAGCCTCATTTTGTCAGAGTAAACTTAATACTACAACGTACAGGTAGTTTGGAATCCGTATTTGTACAATAAGCACTGAAAATAAGGCTAAAATCAACGAAGCGTACAGCCGACATGCAGTGCGGCAGCGGTCTTCCCGTCACTCAACAAACATTTCCATTTTCACAGCTAAAAACACGTATACTACATTATTTTCAATCATATTACTTCCCAAAAGATCACCGCAGCGTGCTTTTTATTCTGCCTTACGCCCGTCACTTTATTCTCGTTCCTGTCGGCCGCTCGCACTGACTCGGAAGAGCTAGAACTCGCCATAATGTCACTTTGAAAGCCTGAGGTACTGATAGACAATACCAGCTGGAACATCCTTGCCCGCGTTTATTCAAAATTAACTCGAATCGCAAACGATCCGCCGTTATGTCTTTTTTGGCGAGCGTCGCAAACGCAACGCCCCGCGTTTTAGGGGTTAAGGGGGGCAGCAGATATCCGCAGATTTTTAACATACGCAGGTGTCTCTGTTACCTAACCCCCGTGGATGTTAAGGGAGCAATGTACTGCATATGAATATTATTTAGTAGGGACTTGGACACAAAGGATTACAGTACAGTACAGCCTAATGATGATAATACCATCATCAATCTTTACTACAGTACGGTGTTTAACGAGTAGAACAGTGTTTTTTGACATACTGTATCTTCTGTTTGGTTTGAGTTATGCTACGGTACTTCAGATTCCAACTGAATCAGTAACCAGTGCCCTGTCGAGCTCCACAACCAACGACTGCCACCATTTACAGTAGTGTTCAGACAAATGATAAAGACTTTGGCTTCCAAAATATGCCTTCTGAACAATGTTGCAAATGTTAGATTATGTCTCTCTTCATTCGCTCTGGGACTTAGCATGTGTGCTCTCAGCTTGAATATTGCTCACCCTTGTGGAATGGATGTGGAGAGGTTGCATTAAAACACCTACCATAGACAAAATTCAGAACTAAGTTGTTAGAATTATTAATAACCCTGCTATTATAAATTAACTACCTCCCCTACAAGTAAGAAGAAATGTTGCCTCCCCTGCATTATTTTACAGATATTTTTATGACAAATGCTCAGACAAAGTTGCGTCCATTGTGCCACCTCTCCATGCCTTCCCTTGTGCTACATGGGCATCTGGTAGCACTCATGACTGGAATGTCACTCAGCCATACGGCTGAACTTCTGCCTATCAAAATTCTTTTATTCCCCGAACTGCGTCTCTGTGGAACTCGCTTCCCCAGAGTTGTTTCCCCCCAAACTTCAACCTACAGTCGTTTAAGTCCAACTGTTACAGATATTTTACGAATGGTGGATGCCAGTAATCTAGTGTATGGATTTTTTTTTTTTTTCAATTAATTTGTCTGCCCTTTCTTTGTTCTGTCATTAAAAAAAGAAAAAAATAATACGACCACCATATTGTTACATACATAGCTGACATTATTCAGACCATGTAAACAGGTACTCCCGATACTACAAAAGGATTTGATTTCACAAAGAAACCGGAATGTCATTATGTTGGATGTTCAGCACTGGCCTGCCATCTCTGTTGTGCTACAATTATTTCTAGCTGTGCATCTCCAAAACCATGCATCTCTAGAAAGAACTTTATAGAATAAAAGGATGATCATTTGCTAAAACCACCTCAAAGAAACTTGGATTATTGTATGGAGTCTCTAACTTCTTCACTGATGAGCAGTTAGCTATCATTTAAGAGTCCTGTGTGCTCTCAGTCCGAATACTGCTTACCCTTGTGGAGTGGATGTGGAGAGGTTGCACTTAAACTGGAGGACAAAATTCAGAACAAAGCTATAAGACTGGTCAATAACACAGCAATTACAAATGAACCGCCTCCCCTACAAAAAAGACTGAATGTTGCCTCCCTTGCATTACTTTACATATACTTTTATGGTAAATGCTCAGATGAAATTGCAACCACTGTGCCCACTCTCCACATCTGCTCCTTTGCTACATGGGCCTCTGATAGCACCTATGACTTGAATGTCACACTGCCATATTGCAGAATTACTGCCTTTCAGAATTCCCTTATTCCCTGAACTGCATTTCTTTGGAACTCACCTCTGCAGATTAGTTTCTACAAAAATTTCAATCTACAACAGTTCATGTTCAACTGTTACAGATTTTTTTATGAAGTGGACACTTGTAATCTGGTGTACAGAATATTTTTTTTTCTCTGTTCTTCTAAAACAAATAAATAAATTAATTAATTAATTGTCCACAAAGATCCCGTGACTATGATAAAGGCATTTCTCCAACATGGTGAAGACGACCGCTTCTAACATTCCTGATGAATACAGGATGATGTCTCCTAAGTACCCGGTGTTGCGGCCACACATGACAAACAGCTTGAAGCCAAAGTGATGATCAACAAACCCCTGCTTTAACATACCCCACTAGACTGGATATCAGATTTAATGAACACTTTGAGGGTCCCTGAACAAACCGTTGTACATATCAGATACCATCTATCTATCTATCTATTGCCAGTCGCCTCAATCCCGTTTGGGGTGGCCACAAACAAATCGCCTCCAAGTCGTACTGTCCCCCGCCATTTCACTGCCCTGCTCCCAACTCACACCCCCCTCTCTCATATACCTCTCCACCCCATCCCTCCATCTCATCCTCGGCCTCCCCCTCCCTCTTTCCCCCTCCACCTCACTCACATACACTCTCTTCGTCAGTCTTTCACCCTCCATCCTCTCCACATGGCCAAACCACCTCAGTGTGTTCCTCATAACGCTTCCTATCACATCCACATCAACACCACAACGCTTCTTTATATCCTCATTCGTCAGCCTGTCTCTCCATGTGACTCCACAGGCTCCTCTTAAATAACTCATTTCCACTGCTCTCACTCTTGACTTGTATCCTTCAACGTCCAAGCTTCGCTTCTGTACGTTAGAGTTGGTATCACAATACTGTCATGTAGTAACTTTTTCACTTCCATGCTCACTTCCCTGTTTCTTATCACTGCTTTCAAAGAACCAGCAACCTTTCTTCCCTGCTGTACCCTTTCAAGCACTTCAACCTCCAAACTTCCATCCTTACTCATCACACTACCCAAGTACTTAAACGTACTCACATTTTCCAATTCCTCACCATCCAACCTCGCTGTACATTCACTGACTTCACCTCTCTCAAAGACCATCACTTTACTCTTCCCTACATTCACCTTTAGATTCCGTTTCTTACACACTCTCTCAAACTCATCCACCAAGCCTTGCAGCTCCCCTTCGTCTTCACTCAACAACACAGTATCATCTGCAAACAACAATACAGGGAGTTTCCAAACACTATCCTCTCTCACCAGGGCCACTCCAACATCCACTACCCTACCTTGTACCTCTTTTATTACCCCATCCATGTACAGATTGAACAACCATGGAGACATGACACATCCCAGTTTCAACCCAACCTTCAATGAGAAAAATTCGCTTAGTTCACCATCCACACGCACTGCAGCCTTCGCACCATCGTACATACTCTTCACAGCATTCAACAACTTCCCATCTACTCCATATATTCTTAACACTTTCCACAATCCTTGTCTATCCACCCTGTCATATGCTTTCTCCAAATCCATGAAAGCTGCATACAACTTCTTTCCCTTCTCTAGAAACTTTTCCATTAAAAATCTAAGAATGAATATCTGATCTACACAACCTCTTCCCTTCCTAAAGCCTCCCTGTTCTTCTCCAACTAATTTCTCTGTTCTTTCTCTAACTCTGTCAATAAGTATCCTACCATACACTTTTCCTATTATACTAAGAAGACAAATGCCCCTATGATTACCACACACTTCTTTTTCCCCTTTTCCTTTGTACAAGGGAATAATTATACCTGACTTCCAATCCTCCGGGACTCTACCTTCCTCCCAGGCCAATCTGCACATCTTCCACATCCATTCTACTACTATCTCTCCCTCATGCTTCAGCATTTCACCACACACTCCATCAATTCCTGGGGCTTTCCCTGATTTAACTTTCTTCATTGCTTCCACAACTTCTATCCTACTGATTTCTTCCTGTTTCTCACCTCCCTCCTTCTCCCAGCCATTCCCCAGCCACTTATACTCGCATTACTTCCATCCTCTACGTTCAACAATTCCTTAAAGTGTTCTCTCCATCTGCTCACTTTTTCTCCCTTCTCCACTAGTAATCTACCATTTTTATCTTTCACTCCCCTGCTAACTTCACTTCCACCCTATCTTACTCTTTTCACCTCTCTCCAGAACATTTTCTTACAGTCCCTCCACTTTACACTCAAATTCCTTCCAAATTCCTCATCCGCTCTCTTCTTACTCTCTCTTACTAATCTTTTCACCTCTCTCTTTCTTTCTACATATAACTCTCTCTTCCACCTCTCAACCTCTTCCATGCCCCTATTTCTCATCCATTCATTGTATGCTTTCTTCTTTTATGCCACAGCCTGTTTCACCTCTCCAGTCCACCACGCTGTTCCTTGCACCCCCCCTCTGTCTTCTCTTCCTTCCACACACCACATCACATGCTGCACATATTTCTTCTGTAAATATTCTACACACACCTTCCACGTCTCCCATCTGCTCCAATTCATATTTGCCCAATCGTTCCTCCACTTCTCTCTTATATTCTGCCTTTTTCTCATCCTCTTGTAACCTTTCCACTCTCCTTGCAACTACTCCTTCCTCTCGTCTTTCCCTTCTTCTATTCCTCCATCTTACTTGAACTCTAATTCTGGCCACCACCAAGTAGTGGTCAGAAAGTCCACTCCCCCAACCTCTATAAACTCTTGCATCCATTACACATCTTCGCATCCTTTTATCCACACACACATAATCAATCATTGCCTTCCTTTCATTCAGTTCACCACCCATCCTTCTCATCACTCGCCATGTATACCTGTGGATCATTTTATGCCTGAAGAGGGTATTGGCTATCACCAACCCCCTCCCAGCACAAATGTCCACTAATGCACTCCCATTCTCATCTATCTCAGCAGGCACACCCCACTCACCAACTATTCCATCCACCTTCACATTCCCAACTTTACCATTCATATCATCAATCAAAAACACTCTCTCATTCCTTCCAAACTTTTCCATGCACACTTCTACATTTGTCCAGAACTCTTCTCTCACTCTTCTAGCACAATCTTGCGTTGGCGCATACACACACACAATCGCCCACATTTGTATTCCAACTTTCAACTTTACCCACACAATCCTTGACCCCAACTGATCCATACTGTCTTATGCTCCTCTTCCATCTTTTACTCACAACTATACATGTAAAATGGAAAAAACTACACACACCTACCAGACAACTCTGAGCCCATTAGACACTTGTTTTCATTTAACGTATACTATCCGTTACAAGGAACATATGACGCAGGCCTACTGGATCGCTTCCCCTGCACGGATAATTCAGAAAGCAGTTACCAACGCTGGTGGCGGTTTTTCCCAAATGTCTGAGTTTGTAATGAAGAAGTGCTAAGACAAGGGTGTGATATTATGGGCCAAGTTAGTGTAAAATGGGTACAGTTTTCATTTCTGATACTAGAAAATACTATGTTACTCATTTATTTTCCATTATGTGCTTGAAATCCCACTTCAGACGGAGGGGGGATATCACACCTACTGGATTAACGACATTATTGGACTGGGCTTCCCCCCAACTGATCTGGTACAAAAAGGGTTTCCTGTATTGCTGAAGGCTGATGTGTCCTCACCACACTGTTAAACTGTTGTCAATGACCAGACTTAATGGGGTTAATGGAGGTGTAGAAGATGTTCCTCAGGTAGTCGAACACCAGTTGAATCCTCTTTCATGGTGTCTTTGCTGTCACATGCAAGGAAGAAGGAACCAAAGGCCAGGAGCCCACAAACTGTTCCTTAAAAAAAAAAAAAAAAAAAAAAAAAAAAAAAAAAAAAAAAAATCAAGATCCATTCATTTCGAGATGCCTGGACACACTACGTTTGAAAGACTGGAGATCATAGGAAGCAGGAAATACAAACAAAGGGAGACAGTTCCAGAGTTGACCTGTTGCATAAATGAAGGGCTGGAAGTAATGGTTAACTTTTGCATCAGAGTTGGACAGAAAAGGGATACGAGTTTGTTGCTAGACGGATGCAAGCAGACAGTTCAAAGGAGCAGTGACCATTGAAGTAGCAACAGAGAAGAGATAAAGATGCAACAGTGCAGCAGAGAGACAAAGGTTGAAGGGAGCCAGTAAGAGTCGGAGAGTTAATGAGACGAAAAGCCTTTGACTCCACCCTACTGAGAAGAGCCGTACGTGGGGAGCCTCCCCTCACATGAGACTTGTACTCTACACAGGGGCGAATAAAACCAGTGTATAAAGTCAACAACTGTGCAGGGGTAAAGAAGGTATGGAGTTGGCTTAGCATATCTCCAGTACAGCCTGGAAGCAATCACATTTTCCCCAAAACTGGGATACTCAGCAGATCATTTGACCAGTGCTTCTCCAAGGCAGCCTTCCTCACAATACCCATGAGGATTACAATGCACAAGAAAATGTACATCTCTGGCACCATGACATGAGACCAGCTGAATGCCTGGGAAAAAGGCATTTCCACTTACCCACCCAGACAAAATATTTGATATAAATTTGTCAGGAAGACAATCTCGCTGATGAGGCTCAGGGACATAGAATTGTAAAAGAAATCCTTTTATGGGCATTCCATGGAAATGGTGGGGATGGTGTCACCCACAGTGGCATCTCCAGTGAAGGGGTGAATGATGGGAGTGAACATACTCCTGTCCTTCCACATCTCAATCACTCTCCTGGTATGTCACTTTCATCTTCATTTCTTGCGGAAGTAAGGGTTGTGTCCGCCGAACATGTGAGCTGCATACCCTCACCTGGTCACCCTGGCTTCACGTCCTCATCCCAATGTTGCCTTGGGCTGATCATGAGGCTGGTTCCTTTTGCTAAGCCCTTTCCCTTTCCCCATATACTGAGGTGTTGGGAAAGGCAAATGCCTGACAGGGGAGGAAGGGAAGGAAAGGGATGAGGGCAAAGCACCTCATGAGTGTGGTGGTGGTGGTGGTCATGGTGGTGGTGGTGGTGGTGGAGGGGTGGGGGGGCAATTCCAGAGGGACCAGTCTTAACTCCTTCACTGGCCGCACTTGCCCTCCCTTGCCCTGCCTCGCTGCTAAATTCAGCTTGTTTTAGGCCACATGGCTTTGCTATCCAAGCCATAATTCCACCTTCCTGTAGATCATCCACCTCTTGCTCATTGTCACTCTCGTCATATAAATGACAATGAGCAGTGGTGGGCAAGGATGCATATCTGAGTGTGTAGTACTTCCCTTAATGTGGTGTGGGCACAACATTTTAGTCACCACTTGAGCTTTTACGCCATGATGAAACATAGCCATTATCCAGATCACTACAGTATCATCTCCCACACTATCATCCGAATCAGTAAATTCTTCACCAGAAAACTCAACAAGCTTTGCTGCAAATTCTGGCAAGTGAACAATATCTTCAGGGAGCATGACATACTTCATCCTTGAATTTGACAGTGAGACTAATCCTGTCTACCCTCTCTGCTCAAGCATGGGGGAAAGGGGGGAAGCCTGGCTGCCTGGGGTTCATAGGGGGAGGGTAGGCTTACCACCTACTACTATATCACCACTTTAGGTCTAACTAATATATTCATGCCATGGCAATTTCTTTTAAGTCAAGTCCATATTTAAACGGACCTGTAGGTAAGCATGGATTTAAGGTTGTCCGCATTTATTTGGACCTGGCAGTCAACAGCTTTAAGACAGTTTGGTAATGTTGAAAAGAAGAGGAAGGGTGGCTGGCCATGGAGGGTCACAATTATGAATGTGGACGGAAGAATGCCAAGAGGCAGACTGAAGAAGACTTGGAATGAGGTGCTGCACTGTGCCATTTGGATTAAGGTTTGAGAGAGGAAATGGATCATGACACATGGAGATCTGCAATCAGGCCAAATGATCTACACATGCTAGAAGGGTTCATGGTCTTTAACCACTGAACAGTAGCGGTGGGTCTGACAGACTCGACAGCCATGGACCAAACTGTGTTCCATAGGATTCCCTTGGGTCTAGGACCACCTACTTCCAAAAAACCTTCCTGGCCTGATCAGAGACTGTGACAAGTGGGAGGGTTACCCTGTAGTTCAATGTTTTCAGAGAATGTAATGGTGCCTGGGTCCCACAGACCCACCACTACTAATACAGTACTAAATATCCTGGGTTTCACAGACCCACCACCACTAATGCAGTACTAAATATCCTGGGTCCCACAGACCCATCTCTACTGTTAAAGTCTGAACTGCTGATGGTAGTGATTGGTTTCTCCCAGTTACCAAATAATGAAATAGGTGTTCTTATTTACTGCAGTGCATGAACCATGTTAATCATGTAGTGAAGCGTATAATGATGACTCATATGTCTTTCCTTTAAGAAATCATAAAATGAATAACCAGCAATATGTCTAAAAGAAAGAACATTATTTGTGATGAAAACCTTGCCAGTGTTCTTGAAAATATATAAGACAATGATAGTGATGAAGACAGTGATGATGTGGAGAAAGAGGAAATGTATGACAGCAAATCTGGTCATGAGTATTTGCCAAAAAACTAGTGATAAGGATGATGATGACTCGTCAGATTCTGAACAGTATGTGAGGAAGTGGGCAAAGTCTGCTTTTACTTACAATTCCTACTGCTATAACTAGTACTGCTGCTTCTGATGTTGGTGCTTCTACTACTGCTACTACTGTTCCTACTCTTCCTATTGCTGCTCCTACTACTGCTACAACCCCTCCTGCTACTGCTCCTACTTGTACTACTACTGCTTGCCATCCACGGAAATGTCAACACATTGATGAAGAGTGTATACATCTCTAACAAGCACCTCTGGTTTTAGGTTGAGCCGTTTACTGTATTCAGGCGCCACAGCAAGAACCCTAAGTCAGAAATCATGCCTGCAATAACACCGGGCCCTTCACCAGGACTGGCGAGAGCTGCTGACACCCCACAATCTCGCTTGTCACTATTCGTAGATGATGAGGTCATTCGTGAAATCATAACATGGACAAATGTGCGCACAAGGATGGATGCACCAAAGTATAAGAAGAAAGTTGCCGTTATCCGCGACACAACACATGCTGAGATTCGGGCCTTTCTGGGTATACTGATATTCAGTGGCTCACAAAAGGGCAGTCACCTCTCTACCAATGAAATTTGGAGCCCTAAATATGGAACTCCTCTTTACCATGCTACAATGATAGAATGTCAATTTATATATCTGACATGTTATCCAAGGTTTGATGATCCGGAAAGTAGAAAACAACGAGCAATAAATGACAAACAACAAGTTTACTGCCATACGAAAGATATGGGACATCTTTACTGAGAACTGTGGAAAGCATTATATCCCCGGTGAGAATATAACTGCAGAAAAACTGTTACTTGCATTTCGTGGATGCTGTCCACTTCGACTGTACATTCCAAACAAACCTGCAAAACACAATATAAAGATTGTGATGGCATGCGATGCTGACTCCAAGTATTGACTATGTGACATGCCTTACCTTGGAAAATGGCATACTCATACACCACCACATGGCAAGCAGCTCAGACACTATTACACCAAAGAACTGACAAAGAAGTACCACGGCTCAAATAGGAATGTTCATCCATCCATCCATCATCCAATCCTTCACTGCCCCATGAGGAACGTAGGAGCCCGGGGCTAGGCAGTTGGTCCCGACATTTATGATGAGAATGACCAGCCTCACTCATCCCTGAGAGGCATTACACGAGCAATCAACCCCAACCACCCCTTGGATATAAACCTTCACTGGCTCAATCCGATTGGAGTGCAATAATTACCCACTAAACCACCAGGCGCCAAAATTTGGTGATATGGTTACCACCCAGCATAGTAAATGGTTTCCTGGTGCACATGAGACCATTTGGCTTGTCACTCAGTGTAGAGTCACCCACAGACAGAAGGAAAAGAAAAGAATGAAGGAAAGAAAGACAGAAGAGGGAGTGTAAAGTCACCTGTAGGCAGAAGGACAAGGAAAGAATGAAGGAAAGAAAGACAGAAGAGAATGGAGGGAAAGAAGGATGAAGAGGAAAGGGCAGACACCCGAGAGCAGCACTACATCAAGTGAGTGGATGATGAGCCCCCCCACCAACCACAATTACAAATAGGAATGTTACAACCAACAACTGGTTTACATCTATACCATTGGAAACAGATCCTGAGCGCCCCCACCTACCACAATTACAAACAGGAATGTTATAACCAACAACTGGTTTACATCTATACCACTGGAAACAGATCTTCTAAACAACTGTGGCATGACTCTCATTGGAACCATCCATGCTAACAAACCAACTCTGACAAAAGAAATGACCAACAAAGTTGGTAGGAAAAAAGGGTCTAGTGCCTTCTGTTTTTGTTTCTTTATACTATCTATCTATCTATCTATTGCCAGACGCCTCAATCGCGTTTGGGGTGGCCACAAACAAATCGCCTCCAAGTCGCCCTGTCCTCCGCCATTTCACTGCCCTGCTCCCACCTCACACCCCCCTCTCTCATATACCTCTCCACCCCATCCCTCCATCTCATCCTCGGCCTCCCCCTCCCTCTTCCCCCCTCCACCTCACTCACATACACTCTCTTCGTTAGTCTTTCACCCTCCATCCTCTCCACATGGCCAAACCACCTCAGTGTGTTCCTCATAACACTTCCTATCTCATTCAATATAGAACATTTTTAAACACTTATTATCAGAAAAGCTCAACCTTGGCTGAAAGGTTAAACAACATGCATATTATCAATAAACTATTTCTGGAACTCTTTACTTTTTATTTTTTTCCCTTCAGGTCTGTTGGACCCAGTGCTACTTATGGTGTTACTGACATGGAATGTTACTGTTCTATGGTTAAATGCAACATAATAGGAAAATCTCTAATTACTGAAGGGTAAATTTTTTACCTAACATCTTCATTTCAAAGATTTTCTCTTAAACTGAGTACCATAAAACCACCTAAAGGTGGTAAGAACAAAACTACGATCAGAATGAATGGGTTAAGGTACTCACAGTTTCTGAGTGTGAGCGAGACAGCAAGAAGTGCGATGCAGCACTCAAGGTGTGTGGGGTGACGGGGCAAACGTTTCACCCCCTGCCTGAACCGCCAAAGCAGCGACCCAACCAAAGGGAAGAATACCGCCTTCAGCACCATCAATGCTTGCATGTACCGCCCGGACATGCTGAAAAACTGGACAAGAAGGTAATGCATTTAACACTTTGTCAAAGGGGGCAAAGTAAGTCATTATCATTAACACACAAAACACCACCTTCACCACCATCACCATCTTTATGTAAAATCAGGACATGCCAAAGAATTGTTTTCTTGTTTTGATCCCAGGCCCATCGGGGCATGAACCTGGTGGCCTGAAGATTGAAGATGCCCTTCCATGGTCTACTATCCTCCTTTCAGGGGATGAGGAGGGAGGTGAATGATATTTGTATAAATGGGCAGCACAGCCACCCAATCAAACTGGTGCAACAAGAAGGCATCCCTCTCCAGTCCCAATGACAAGCTGTACAAGTAGGTGATATGCTTAGCATCAAAGTGGACTGATTAAGTCACAAGTAACATAACATACACAACAAAATATTGCCTTCAGCAATATCACTACTTGCATAGACCTGCTGGACATGGTGACGAACTGTACAAGCAAATAATGTGCTCAGTGTCAGAGAGGGCAGAACAAGGTAGTGTCAATGAAGGGAAAGAAGTCATCAGTATCATTTACACACTGAAGAACTGTACTGTACTAGCATATGATGTACGAGTATTTAGTGTCAGAAGGGGCAGAATTAGCCATCAGTAAAATTAACCCATTGAATCCTGATGTCCTTTTCAGCTTATTTTGCTGCTGTCAGACAACTTTATTAAACTTTGGAATGGTTCATCACATTGAAGGGGGTTTATTAAGGCTATATCTATGCCCTCCAGTTTGAAAAGCCTATCTTAAGCTGAATAAATCATCGGAAGATGGCAAGAATAAAATGAAAAAGATATTTCCAGACTGAATACGTTAACACATGTACAACAGAAAACACTGCACAGCAAAGACTACAATATACAATATTGAATACATATCTCAATATACAGTACAGTACTATCCTGCCACCATTATCATCATGACCCTTGATCACACCTACAAATAGGTCTGGGTAAAGGCAGAACTGAGAGAGAGAGAGAGAGAGAGAGAACCATCAACAGCATACACAACAAAATTATCCAGTCACTCCAGCCTTCAGTATCCTAACCTATCCCTCCCTCCATCCATCACTCCTCTAATTCAATCCACCTTATTACAAAGGGATATGGATATTTAGTGCAAGCTTCACTGATCTCAATGATGGAAGAATGAGAAGAAAGAAAATTCTAAGTTCAGATAAAATTTTCCCCTCCTTTACCACAAAATGAAAATGGCTGTTTTTAATAATAATGCTGCATGAATGAGCTGTCATATCACTGTGCCAATACAAAGGGGGGGGGTGACCAGCCCCCAATTTTTCACTTTCACTTGCCCTTCATGAAATGCTGTGAACACATGGGTAGTGTTCGGCCTCCCCTAACTGCAGAAACACAGAACACAGTGCTCCTGCTGAATACACGGTATCAGCATTCACAAATTATTCTTCCATGGTTGACAAAGACATACCCGGGGACCACTTTATGCAAAAATTGCATGCCAGTTATGCTGTGCCCTACCACATCGAACAAGTTCTGATATCTAGCTGGGCTGCAGAAAGTCTCAAACTACCCACAAGCTGATGTCATGGACACAATGGTGCTCCCAAAATCCTCCACATATCTTTCTACCCAGATTCGGGAACCACATACGACAGCAACAACTGCAGTCACACTTGACATACCGGTTTTCTGAAGTTACACACACTATTTTGGTCATCACTATCTGCTAAGGTGAAATTTTTCTCACATTAATTCCTTTAACCCCTTCACTGTGGCTGTGGTCAAAGTGAGGCCCCTGGTGTGGCAATCCACCCAAATGTTACCCATTTTCAATTAAATAATTTTGATATTAATACACAAGATAATAAAAAAATAATAATACATGCACATGAAAGATAAGCCTTTCTACTAACCTATGAGCACTTCAGTAAATGTCTAGATGCTCCTACATTGCCGTAAAAAAAAAAATCGAGAAACGAATTCCTCGAGCTAGGCCTTCATCAATCATACAGCCCCGCTAGGTGATGGGAGAGCGCTACCTCTCCCAGCAGGACATCTACCCAAGTGGGGCGCGAACTCTCGACCCTTCGGTCTTGAGTCAGGAGCTCTACCACTGAGCCCTCCTGCCCCCCTACGCTTCCATAGAGATAAAGAGGATGCAACATCATTTTTGGTGTTTTTGTGTGTTCCTGTGGCCATCCATCGTCCTCAACCAGCCCCACCGTCACCCACCACCCTTCACTTCATCACCACACACCATTATACGCATCACTTAGGCTTGTATTACAGTGTATGTGTCACTTCGCACTTCAGTATCATTATTTTACAGTCATTATAAAATAAAACAGTGCTATACTGATCAGTGAAAAACTAGTCAGTAACAGTAAATAATGCTAAACTAAACTACATATGTTTACATGGCTTACACCAGACATTTTCATTTTCCAAATATTTTATACACTTACACTTACAATTAGTTTCTTTCATTTATTTACATTTTATGAGTCACTTTTTTACAAGCTGACAAGCGTGAAAGTCACAGTAGCAGCCTCCCAGACATAAACCAACCTGACACTCTGGGCACCATGTTGTCACTTTCCTTCATACTTGTTCACACCTGCTAGTGTTCATGCCGACAAGGAACAAAATCTGCTTATCTGTGTGAGCGACGCAGTCAGCAGGAAGCTAAAATGATGAACTAGCAACCCTAAGTGCAGGTAGATGAATACACAAAGTTCCTGCGGCAGAATACAGGGCACAGCCTTTGAACTAGAATTGTTGATTTTAAAAGGAACACCAGTCTGTCGATAAGACTTTCAGAAGGAACGTTGTGGTTAAGGGATTAAACATCCACAATGTCACTGTTGTATGTCTGTTTTACCTCTGTACAGCTGGGTGTGCCTTTAAAAATGCCATCTGTACTCAGGTTTAGATTATTGAGAGTCTTTAATAAAGTCAGAGTCGGGATTGAGGGCTGGCTAATGAATCAACTTATAATGCAAACGATCTCCACACAAACAGCATCCAGTACCCAATACAGTCACTTCTCATTTTAAGTTGATTCGGTTTACGATATTTCGCTACAACAATAATGGAAAAGTTCCACCCCAAAATTTGATTTACAATAAATTTCCCGCTATAACGATTTTGCCATTGGGAAGCACCAGGCACACGCAAGGTGACCGTTGCTTGTCTCAGGCAAGATGGCGGCCCCAGAGTGCAGGAATTGCTATGGTTCAGGTCCCATCACCCCTTCAAAGCCCTGTCTTTTCAACCTGTTCATGTGTGCCCCCCCTGTTATCGTCACCACTCAGCTAAACATCGTACTACAGTACAGTAATCCCTAACACTTACTGAAAACTGACAAGCACAGGCGTAGGTGGAGACACTTTAATAGTCTGGTGTACTAGCCATCACTGCCTCCTGTATACTACGTTCTGCCTTCCTTATTGTACGAACAGTTGACTCATTCACCCCAAACACACGGTTCCAAGACAATTCCCCGTAAAGTCAATTCACCATCAAAAACAAGGACGATTCCCAGTCAGGACAATTCACACCCTGGAAGATTCCCCGTCATTCTATAAATATACTTATTATTGATTAATTATTACTTTAATAACTACAGTACTCGTCAAAATTATCGAGCGCCTACCGCCGGGCACGCAATACCTATGGCCAAAAAAGAATCACCCATTTCTGGGGGTAAAAATTGAGCCACAAGTTTGCGGCGCTAGCATGACATCACGGTACTCTGAGGCCTTCCGACGCGCTGGTTGGTTCCCGCCTCAGTTGCCCACGGGCTGCCTGAGAGAGAGGAACTCTGACGCGTCTCCCTCTCAAATTGTGCCATTTTTTACTGAGTGTCCCGCAGTGTTTTGGCTTTCACAACTTTGTTATGGTACCTATCCGTGAACTATCAAGTGAAATCATATCCCAGATCATTGCTCTAAAGGAGGCAGGCCACCAAACAAAGGAAATTAGTGAATTGGTTGGTGTGGCACGATCGACAGTGCGTCGTTGGTGCGCGCGGTTTCGAGTGGAAAACAGTGGTGAAGTTCCCACAAAGAAACCGAGGTCTGGTAGGCCTAGGAAAACTTCCCCAAGGTCTGTTAATGTTTTAAAACGTGCAGTGGAGTTTAATCCTCGTGTGAGTGCAAGGAAAATAAAGGAGAGCAACCCGGAAGTGTTTGGTGAGGTGTCTGTGAGAACAGTGTCTCGTAGGGTCCATGAACTTGGTTACACAAGTCACAGGCCTGTGAAGAAGCCTCTTCTCACAAAAAAACAGCAACTTTGTAGGCTTGCCTTTGCTAATAAATATCTTAACTGGGGTGAGGAGCAATGGTTGTCAGTGTTGTGGTCTGATGAGGCAACGTTTAGTGTCACCTGTAACAGAGGAGCACATGTGTACCGACGCAAAGGTAGTGACCCACTTGACCCACGGTACGTAGAAAGCACAGTTAAACATCCTGATTCACTCATGGTATGGGGTTGTTTTTCTGGTCAAGGTTTGGGGAAGCTTGTTGTGCTTCCCAAGAACGTCAGAGTGAATCAAGATGTTTACCTGGAGCTTCTGTGTGATCATTTACCAGACTCCTTCAAGTTCACAGGTGCACAAGTGTTTCAGCAGGACGGTGCACCTGCTCACAAGGCCAAATTGGTCACTAACTGGCTTCGTGACTGCGAGGTATCATTCATGAAAGACTGGCCAGGAAATAGCCCAGACCTCAACCCGATTGAAAACCTCTGGTACCTCGTAAAGAAGAGTCTCCAAGGGAAGGACATGAGCTCTCTGCCTAAGCTGGAAGCCACCATTCGTGACTCCTGGGAGAAAATACCCCTCCAGCACCTCAGGAGCCTCGCCCTTTCACTTCCAAGACGTCTCAGGTCCGTGAAGAAGAGTAAAGGATACCCTACGAAGCACTAAAGTTAAATAAAATGCATTATTTATATGTTTTTTCAATGTTGAAAGGTTTGTTTCGTAGGAGGGAAGCAGGGAGCTCGATACTTCTGACGAGTACTGTAATTTTCAGGGAGATTTTATAACTCATATATGTAAAAAACTAGTGTACTGTACTTGCTAAATAAATTGGCCTGTAAATAAATGACATGGAATCGTCCTGACGGCGAATTGTCACCGACATTCCTTCCTTAAGTTTGTCCAACACTTTAACTTTCTCTGTCAGCGACATCACTTTACAAGCCCGCTTTGGTGTGTTACCACATCCATCACTAGCACCACGCTTAGGGCCTATGTTGACAAACAAGGCAAGCAATCACAGGAAGGCAGAAAAATAAGCCACAAATAACGATTCACCAGTCACGCACAGTTCGACTGTTGGATTCAAACTGACTGTGTGGTGCGTGGTAGACCGACCTCCCACACACACACACATGTATGTGCACTGGCAGCAGGTAGGCATTATTATGTTTTATTTATTTCTCTCATATATTAACATTATTTATCTGAATACTATAATTTTGTTTTAATTATTGTACGAAAAATTCATGGATAGCCGAAATCGCGTGAAAAAAGTTTGCGTGAATTAAGGGATTACTGTGGATTTGTGTGCCCAGTGGTAAGGTCAGTGCCAGTGTAGGCTCCAGTGCTATGGTTGGTGCAGGTATGGGTCCCAGTGCTAAGGTTGGTGCAGGTATGGGCCGGATTCCCCTCTCCCTAACCTGTTCCTGTCTGACTCAGAGGCTGACCACTAGTGCCTGTAAGCACAGGCTGTCCCCTAGCCTCGGGTGGGACGACTTGGAAAGGACTTAGACCAACACAGGAAGGAATGAAGGTGGGTTGTCATTTATGGTTCAGTTTTGGTTAGGTGACTTCGGGAAGTTGAGTTGATGTAACCCCCCTTTTATAATGGGTTTCAATGAACTGATTTACGATAAAATCAGTATACAATAAGGTATGACCTGATGTAACCTCATCATAAAACGAGAAGTGACTGTAGTATGGTTAACCCCTAAACCCCGGGCTTGTTTTGCTTTGACTTGTGGCTCCCGCGGGCATATTCGCACTCCGACAGACTCTCTAAAAATATTCGCCAAAAATCAGTTATTAGTCCTAGAATAATAAAATTATATATGCATATGGCACATACCTTCAGCTTTCTCCTGGGATGTTTGTTGAGCCTTCGTCGAGTACCGTAGGACTTGTAGAGACCTCTGAAGTTGGGTAATGAAGTCTCCACTTTACACTTCACGACAACCCATAATATGATTACCACAGCCTGATATTATCACTAGAAACACTATTCTATGATTCTCAAATAGTTTGGAATCCATATTCCAAAAACAAAACACTGTGAAAGCAATGAAAATTATGAGGGCGTATGACCTTCCCACTTGCGATCGTTCGCCGCTGGTGTTCTGTCATTTATTATTCATAAAACTCCTCATATTTTAAATTTCTATTACTATATAACACTTATATATATCTACAGTCTTCATCCATAAGCTTCCTTCAGTAATAGTAGTTTATTGTCACTGTAGGCATTCAATTTTTCTTTCAGTAAATACGTAGCATTCACTTTCTTGTCCTGTATACTAGCATTGAGAGTGAATGTCAATTTCACCTTCACTCTCATAACTCATAGTATTCATACATGCTAGAGTGAAACTTTCACTTTCATTACTCCCACTATATATGCCTGTACTCGTATTCTTATAATACTACTCGTTTACATTTCTATTTACATTCTCTATTTTATTTACATTATTTACATTTCTATTTTATTTACACTGTGTTAGGCACTGTCACTTGTAGTAACTTATAAAACTATTTTCCACTGTTCACTTATATTTACATTCATTGCTTACACTTGCTGTTTACACATTATTTACATTTCCACTTGCATTGTTTTACTCACCAGAAAGATAGTAGTCACTCTATATCATTTGTCAGCCCTTTACCTCTTTCCACACGAGGTTTAGTAGGGGGTAGAGGTCACAAGGCCCTTTGCATGGAGCTAAAAAGCAGCAGAATTTGACAGGCGCGAATCTGACGTACTTTCACCTTGAAAGACGACAGTAAACTGATACTGGTGGCATGCCTCTAGGGGTAGTGCATACTGCCAACGTCAGCCTTGTGACAGCTGCTAATATATAGCTATGAAATGGTTGGCAGGAAATCTATACATTACATAATAAATTAGGTAGTTCCAGGTGAATGTAAATATCACTTAGGCTTCTCCCTTCCCTCCTTATATATACAGTATTTTTATTACGAGAATAGATTATACGGCATATTTCAAGGGGAAATAAACAGCGAAAATTAGCGAACGAGTGCACGTGAGGTGTTGTCAGGTGATAATTAGCCAATTCCAGGTGTATGGCACCATCACTTACCTTATTTCTTTTCTGCATATATTATTTGGTATAAGAATAGGGCATAGGGCTTATTTCAATTGAAATGGATGAAATCAGTGGAAAATTCCAGGGAAGATTTACTTAGCGTAGAATACAGTGTGGTGGCCTGCAATAATTAGGTAGTTCCAGATGAATGTAAATATCACTTAGGTTTCTCCTTTCCTTTCTTATATATATTTTTATTATGAGAATAGATTATACGGCATATTTCAAGGGGAAATAAACAGCAAAAATTAGCGAATGAGTGCACGTGACGTGTTGTCAGGTGATAATTAGCCAATTCCAGGTGTATGGCACTATCACTTACCTTATTTCTTTTTTGTATATATTATTTGGTATAAGAATAGGGCATAGGGCTTATTTCAATGGATTAAATCTGGAAAATTCCAGGGAAGATTTACTTAGCGTAGCACGGCCGGGCAGGTGAGAGGAGAGGGTAATGGAGGGGAGGTAGGGATGGGAGTCAAGAACGGGGAGAAATGGCTAAACTGTCAACAATGGATGGTGGATGGGAGTACAGATGAGATTAGGAGTGCTGTGTTGGACATTGGCAGTACTGATAGATGATACAAGCCACCACTTGAAAGCCCGGGCGAATTCAAAATAACACAGAATCACAAAAGTAACGCCCCGCAGTATGATCCCTTGCTCCCAAGCGTCACGAAAGTGACGCCCTGCGGTTAAAGGGTTAACCCTTTAACCGCGGGCATTGTTTTGCCCCGACTGGCCTCTCCCGCGGGGGTTTCAGCCAAAATGTAAACAAACTTTAAACCTTTATAACTCTGCACAGAATAAATCTAGAGCGAAAAATAAGGTACCATTAGAAAGTACTAACCTTCGGCTTTGCAATGATGTAGGTTTCATGATTTCGACTATCACTGGATGGGCAGTGCCGTTAGAAGTGAGCGATCTAAAATCACTATTTTTCGCTCACACACCATTACCTTCGCTCACACACCATTACCAAATGCCAACCTCTTTCTGATAATAATACTATAAACATATATGAACACTGCACATACGATGAACACCCACTCTGTGTTCACTGAGGCAGGTAAAAGGCACTGTAATTGCCCGCACTTCACTGCCACATCAGCGGTGTTGTAATCACTATTTTTCGTTCACACACCATTACCAAATGCCAACCTCATTCTGATAATAATACTATAAACATATATGAACACTGCACATACGATAAACACCCACCCTGTGTTCACTGAGGCAGGTAAAAGGCACTGTAATTGCCCGCACTTCACTGCCACATCAGCGGTGTTGTAATCACTATTTTTCGCTCACACACCATTACCAAATGCCAACCTCATTCTGATAATAATACTATAAACATATATGAACACTGCACATACGATAAACACCCACTCTGTGTTCACTGAGGCAGGTAAAAGGCACTGTAATTGCCCGCACTTCACTGCCACATCAGCGGTGTTGTCACTCACACAGCTGGACAGATACTGATGCGTGTTGGTCAGGGGTGGGGTGGGGGGGCCCGCAGGGTGGGAGGAGGGAGGTGAGGGTCGGCTGGAGTGAAAGAACTTAATAGCTACTCTCCCTTGAAACAATTGGCGCACAGAAAAAACGCGGGGTATTCAAAATATTCACAAACATTCGAGAATGACACCCGCGGTTTGGTCCAGTTTTTGCAATGTCATTCTGGGATGACACCCGCGGTTTGGTCCAGTTTTTGCAATGTCATTCTGGGATGACACCCGCGGTTTGGTCCAGTTTTTGCAATGTCATTCTGGGATGACACCCGCGGTTTGGTCCAGTTTTTGCAATGTCATTCTGGGATGACACCCGCGGTTAAAGGGTTAAGCAAAACCTGCATATCCTGGGAGAGCACTATACGGTACGGTACTATATTGTACAGTCACAACTCTTTAATGCAATGGAATTATGTCAAGTGAAAATCTATTACATACCGATTTATCATATTTCATTGTCGATGTAAACACTGGGAGGGGGGAGTATCTTGGCTCACTCAGCTGAGAAGAGGCCCAAAATGGGAATGATGATTATCTTAGGTTGACAAGATTTCCAAGTCACAAGTATCAGCATTTCACACACACAAAAGCATCAGTTCACTTACTATTGCACATTGCACTATCTATTAAGCACTGGAGCTCTTATCTGGCAATAACAATGGCGTTTCAGTGGCCTTTCATGCACAAAACGGAATGAAATGCAACGATCACAGCCAATGTAAATACTGGAAAAGCATCCTGACTCAATCAGCTGAGTAAAGGCCCAAAAAGGGAATGATGGTTATGTAAGGCTGACACACTTTCAGTACAGTAATCTCTCATTTATCCGGACGTGTTCATTATCCGGATACTCGACCTCTGCTCTATTTAACGATTATCCGAATTTACTTGTCATTCTCCAGACGTAAAAGTCCCCGAGAACTTTGGCTGGCCAGCTGACATGGTCAAATATTCGGTATCATGGCTGCTGGGCTATAGCCGTGTGCAGGAAATAGGCCATAACCCACAACCTGAGCTAAAATGACAGTCTCCCCCTGTACTGAAAGGTCAAAGTCGTGCACTGGTCCGATCACTCTCTATGAACTTCCAGCACCCGAGTAATACCAACTGTAACCCACAAGCGATGTCAAAATGTCCATAAACATCCCCACCAAATGTCCAAAGTCACACAGCCACCGGGATTAGTCTTTCCCAACTGCTGCTGAATGTCTAACACAGACCGCACACAACAAGTCAAGTGAAGGCACTTGTCCGCCTCAACACCGAACATCCAAAGTTACCCGGTCATCAGGAGTTGTGTTTCCAAATGGCCAATGCATGTGTAAGACAGACACCAAGTCACAAGTAAGGTGAAAGCACCCATCCATCTCATGACAGAAGGAAGAAAATCCTGCCAACAGCTTCGCTTCTCCTCCCCTCCCATCCCTCCTCCATACCCTCACATGCTTCCCGCCTTGCTAGTCTGGCCTCCCGGCTCCACCCTCACTCCCTCAGCCACTCCCCTCGTTCACACTGAAAGCACTGACCTGTGAGTTCTTAACCTGAGGCGTCCCGTCGACGCATGGGCACGTCGCAACGTTTTGTCACAGCTAGTCCCATTGACGTAGCAGTACGTCGTGCAATTGCTAGGTTCATAATTTGCACAATTTTCAATTTTCGCACGTGATTTTTGGTATGTATACACGGGACACCTTCCTCTACAAGATGCCAGGTAGGGACAATGCCTTACCCTGCATGACCTCCTCCCCCCCGCACGCCATTGTCTCGGCAATTCACCTGTTATCAGTGACCTGGCCAATAAAGACATTCAGGGCCAGAGTGATTCCCCAATTGATGACAATGTGGAGGACAAAGTTTACGTAGCATTAGAGGAAGAAACAGTCAGAAATGATGATCAGGTAATGTTGCCAAAAAAGGTCAGGTATGTTGATGTGTTAGTGAGTGAAACAATGCTCATATTGCCTATATTACTGTGTGAAAACCAATATACTCTCGCACTACATGTAAATTCGTACCAAATAAATAAATAAATACCGTTTATGGGTGGTGTAGAATAGTTACCTTCCCATAGAACTCGTTTTCTTTGGAGCTAGCCTGATAGAAAACCCAATAAGGTAAGGAGTACAGCTAGATGTACTGAGTATTTTAAACCTCAGGTGAGCGATTTCTCTATGAATTTTCGATGTTTCTCACCAAAAGCGGAGGTTTGAGCCAAAAATTTTTTTTTCCAAAATTGGTTGGGATTGGGGGGAGTCAGTGGTGGAAAATTGGTCGGGATGTGACGGGTTAAAAGTTTTTGGCGATTTATTCAAACACTATTATTCGTATGAAAATTCCACAACACCCATAAGAAAGCTAATGAAATTCTGCATCCAGATATATGCTTAACTCTTGGAAGGTGTAGGCAAAATTTTGCACTAGGGTGGTGGGAAGTTATATGAAGGTAAGTTTTACTCTTGAACACCACTTATTCTCACTGCAATTTTGTTATTTTACTCATCAGTTTTCTGTATTTTTATTACATTATCTTATAGTATAAACACCATCAAAGATGATGGTATACCATTTATACCAATATAACTAATCTCCAGTGGCATATGTGGCTATCGATTTTTTTTTTTTCTTTTTTCTGTGCCATGGAGGCAGCTATCACTTGTTACAAAAATAACTGATTTTTCAACCGTCTTCAGGTTTTTTGTGGATTTTTCTTGTTTATGCATTGTTTTCTTGGTGTATAGCATTAATACGGATATTCCTATGTGTGTTTTGATGTCTAAATATGGCAATATGACTGGACAGCAATCCGAAAATTTGGAGGGGTACTGTATATAGAAATAGGTTTTTTTCTTTTTGTTTTTTCAAGTTTTTTGCATGGCTTTCTTGGTGTTTAGCATTACTTTGGATATTCCTTTGTGTGTTTTGATGTCTAAATATGGCAGACTGACCTGTTACCAGTGCCAAAATTAGGAGGGGTACTGTACATACAGTAGTGTAAAGGTAGGGTGTCTTTTGGTTTTCAATTTTTTTTTCTTTCCCTCATGCTTTTCTTGTTTAAAATTATTTGGGATATTCCTATGTGTGTTTTGATGTCTAAATATGGCAGAATGACCAGAAAACACTGCCAAAATTACGAGGGGTATTGTTCATACAGTAGTGTATAGATAGAGTGTTTTATGGTTTTCATTGTCTATTTTGCATGATTTTCTTGGTGTTTTGCATTACTTTGGATATTCCTATGAGTGTTTTGATGTCTAAGTAGGACCTAATGACCGGAAAACACAGCCAAAGTAAGCAGAGGTGCTATACAAATAGGTCAGGTATAGGCTGGAGGTTGGGTATAGGTAGGGTCTGGATATAATATTGGTAATATTGTTCATTATCCAGACACTGCCACTACCTGGACATGCCTTCATCTCTGTAATGTCAGATAATTAAGGGAATACTCTACAGCAGCTATCTATTATATATATATATATATATATACACAGTAAAGTACCATTATTCGGCATCTATGGGACTGGGATAATGCCGAGAAATTGGATTTGCCAAATAATCAAAAACCTACCCACTTAGTACAGTATCTTCAATATATTGGTGAACACTGTCATCACCACTTACTGTATTACAACTGTGTATGGAAAGAGTACTGTATACTGTACAATACTGCAATCAATACAGTACTATATCTGAATCTGAAATATATATACAGTATATATACATTAGTGAACATATACAAGTGTAATGACATTGTAGGCCTACAAGTCAGATAACACTTCCTGGATGGCCGAAATGGTACAGAATATTACCTACCAGCTCAGCACATCACTTGTATTGGTGAACTCATCACTACTTATCCATCCATTCATCCATCATCCAATCCTACGTTGCCCCACAAGGAGCGTAAGAGCCCAGGGCTAGGCAAGTTGGTCCTGACATTCACTACCTATATTATTACAAATATGTTTGGAGTGAGTACTGTATACAGTACTTTTTCCAAACACAAAATAAATTAGTCGGAAAATTGCATAAAATAAAGTGAGGGAATATGAATTGGTAAGGTCTTTCTGATGAAAGTTAAACGTACATTTAGCACTCATTCTTTTGTTCGTTTTTTGTTTACATGTGAAAGGAAGAGTATTGATGGAAACAGTAATGTGTTCCATTGTCACAGGGTTTTGAGAATATGCAATATTAAAGAATAATATTCAATAATACTTTAAATATTGCTTGAGAACAGGACAAAGAATTGACTTGTGAGAATCAAGCAATGATTACTTTATGCCGGCTTACTTCGCCGATTCTCTAAGGACGAGAATTTATTTACTTTCTCAACAGTACACAGCAGAGACTAATTACTCACAAATGCTGTTTGTTAGTATTGCTAGCCTCACGAGAAAGTGACTCCACCCCTGACAATCAATAACTAATGCTATTAATGATAAGCAAGGATGAGAGAATGGGAATACGGTGTAGGTATATGTGCGGGAGTCAGTGAGAATGAGAGGGCAAGAGAGGGAGTATGTCTGATGATAAGCAAGAAGTGGAAGGAGAATATAAGAGAGTATGGAACAGAGGATGCAAGTATTGTATGGGTGAGGATGAAAGTAGGTATACAAGCATAGGCGATTGTATGTGTGTATGCTCCAACAGAGGATCGAGTGGCAAGAGTGAAAGATGAGTTTTGGGCGAGAGTAGAAGCATGTATGGACAAGTTTGAGAGGAGCGAGAGAGTGCTGTTGATTGGAGACATGAATGGCAAAGTCGGGAATGTACGAGTGGATGGAGTGGTTGGTCAGTGGGGTGTGCCAGCGGAAGTAGATGGGAATGGTAGTGCTTTGGTGGACATCTGTGCTGGTAAGGGGTTGGCAACAGCCAACACCTACTTTCGTCATAAGATGATCCACCGGTATACATGGAGAGTAATGAGGAGGATGGATGGTGAACTTGTTGAACGAATGGCAATGATAGACTACGTGTGTGTGGATGAGCGAATGAGAAGACAAGTGTTGGATGCAAGGGTGTGGAGAGGGTGGGGGAATGGAGTCTCGGACCATCACTTAGTGATGGCCAAGGTAGAGTTGCAAAGAAAGTGGTTGAGGAGGCGAAGGGGAAGACAGGAGGAAGCAGCTCCTGTGAGAAGAGTGGAGAAATTGCAAGATAGTGAGAAGAAGACAGAGTATAAGAGCATAGTGGAAGAAAGATTGGGAAGGTATAAGCTAGAGCAGATGGAAGGGGTGGAAGACGTATGTAAGATATTCACGGAAGAGATAAGCGCAGCGTGTGAGGCGGTTTGTGGAGTGAGGAGGAGATGCAAGGGTGTGCAAGGGACAGCATGGTGGAATGATGAGGTGAAACGAGCTGTGGAACAAAAGAAGAAGGCATATGGTGAATGGTTGGCGAGTAGAGGTAGGGGAGAAGATGAGAGAGAGAAGAGAGAGGTATATGTGAGCAGGAGAAGGGAGGTTAAGAGACTGGTGAAGGAGAGTAAGAAGAAAGTGGATGAAGAGTTTGGGAGGAATCTGAGTGTGAAATGGAGGGAGAGTAAGAAATTGTTTTGGAAGGAGGTAAAGAAAGTAAGGCAGTGTGAAAGGGGAAATAGTAGGGGAGTGAAAGATAGGAATAATAGATTGTTGGTGGAGAAGAGAGAGAAATTGAGGAGATGGAAGGAGCACTTTGAGGATTTGTTGAATGTAGAGAGTGAGAGCAGTGTGAGTATAAGTGGTTGGGGAATGGCTGGGAGAAGAAGAGATGAGAGGAGGGAGGAAGAGATCAGTAGGTCGGAAGTAGTGGAAGCGATGAAGAAGATTAAGCTGGGAAAGGCCCCAGGAATTGATGGAGTGTGTGGTGAAATGCTTAGGTATGGGGGTGAGATTGTTGTGGAGTGGATATGGAAGTTGTGTAGATTGGCTTGGGAAGAGGGAAGGGTTCCAGAGGACTGGAAATCAGGTATAATTGTTCCTCTGTACAAAGGAAAAGGAGAGAGAGAAGTATGTGGTAACCATAAGGGTATTTGCCTTCTTAGTGTGACTGGTAAAATATATGGTAGAATACTCATTGATAGGGTTAGGCATATGACAGAGGAGCTAGTTGGAGAAGAACAAGGGGGATTTAGGAAGGGAAAAGGATGTGTAGATCAGATATTTGTTCTAAGATGTTTAGTGGAGAAGTATCTAGAGACGGGAAGGAAAGTGTACGCTGCCTTCATGGACTTGGAGAAAGCTTATGACAGAATAGATAGGAAAGGTATGTGGTAGGTATTAAGAATATATGGAGTGGAGGGGAAATTGTTGAGTGCTGTGAAGAGTATGTATGAGGGAGCTAGGGCTACGGTGCGAGTGGATGGTGAGCTGAGTGAGTTCTTTGATCTCAATGTGGGACTGAAACAGGGGTGTGTAATGTCTCCATGGCTGATTAATATATATATGGATGGGGTCGTAAAGGAGGTACAAGGTAGGGCAGTGGATGTGGGGGTGGCCCTAATGAATGAGGGTGAGATTTGGAAGCTTCCGGTGTTGCTGTTTGCTGATAATACAGTATTGTTGAGTGAAGATGAATGGGAGTTGCAAGGTTTGGTGAATGAATTTGGGACAGTGTGTAGGAGGAGGAAGCTGAAAGTTAATGTAAACAAAAGTAAAGTTATGGTGTTTGAGAGGAATGAAGTCACAGAGTGTGCATTGAGGTTGGATGGTGAGGATATGGAGAATGTGAGTGCATTCAAGTACTTGGGTAGTGTGATGAGTAAGGATGGAACTTTGGGGGATGAAGTACGTGAAAGGGTACAGCAGGGAAGGAAGGTTGTTGGCACACTGAAAGCAGTGATGAGAAATAGGGAGGTGAGTATGGAAGTTAAGAAGTCACTGCATGATGGTATTGTGATCCCTACCCTGACGTATGGAAGCGAGGCGTGGACCTTGCAAGAGGGGAACAAGTCAAGAGTGAGAGCAGTGGAAATGAGTTACTTGAGAGGAGCATGTGGAGTGACATGGAGGGACAGGTTGACGAATGAAGAAGTGAAGGAACGTTGTGGGGTAGATGTGGATGTGGTTGAAAAGATTAGGAGAAATACACTGAGGTGGTTTGGACATGTGGAGAGGATGGAGAATGAAAGACTGACTAAGAGGGTGTATGTAGGTGAGGTGGAGGGAGGGAGAGGGAGGGGTAGACCGAGGATGAGGTGGAGGGATGGAGTTGAGAGGTATATGAGGGAGGGGGGGGTGAGTTGGGGGGAGGGGAGTCAAATGGTGGGTGACAGAGTGACTTGGAGGCGTTTTGTCTGCGGCCACCCTTTGCGGGATTAGGGCGTCAGGCTATAGATAGATAGATAGAAGTTCTTGCTGGTCCAATTAACTCCTAGATGGCACAACGGATTTAAGTTAATACAAAAGGACTGGCCTAAGTACCAGTTGTGAATAATGCAAAACGTTTATGCAAACTAGAAGCTGCAACTAGAATAAGCTTAATATGGAAAATAAAACACGAGTTTACATTACATTAAGCTCAACAAAAAGAACTGTTAAATTTATTGATTACAATGAAATAAATTTATGTTACATGTTTCAAAATGAATTCAAAATAAGGAGATCGCACTCACTCGCTCACTCAAAAGCTAACTCTTAAACCTAGGAAAAAACGAAAAGAAATACTGGTCAGAAAAGTGGACTAAGCGGATGACTGGGCGTCGTTGCTGAGGAAGGATGCTGCACAAGCTGAGCCTCTCGCCAATCACGCTAGGTGGGAATTCAACGGCGGCGGCGGGAACTGGGCGTCGTTGCTGAGGAAGGACGCTGCCACACACACTACCTGCTTCCACGACACTCAATTCGTGACTGAGGTCAAATCGTGAGAGAGAGGCGAGTGTCGAGCCGCACTTGCTAACGGCTAGAATGAGCGAAACATGCCCATAACAAATCACTCAGCGGAGGTGCTAATGTCGCACACAAAGACGATCACTTATGAAACAGTGAAAAATGTCCTGAAAACATTCCCAATTGAGGAAATACGGGGACGGTTAAACTGAGTGATAAATACTGGAATTCCACTAGAATTCGCGGTTTCTCACCAAAGTTTAATGTCACGAGTTTATTTAAATAGAAAATCGCGCCGACTCGTGACATCCATTTACCCCTTATTAACCTCCGACACTGAACAACCTTTCACAGTACCGATGTCAGTGATGTCGAGTTAGTGAGCTATAAAAAAAACTGTGAGCAATTATGGGAATGGAATGAAGGTCACTGGTATGTTTACATGATCTACGCTACGATTCCAGGCAGTCAGGGGGTCGGTTAATCTCAAATGTTTTCGCCCATTTGGTAAATGCACCGTAACTTTGTAATTTCCCCTATGAATCATAGAGAATCATAGCATGGGTTTAGGAAGCTAAATAACACATTGTTAGGTGTGCCAGACGATTATCTTCACATCTTTAAGAAAATGGAAGAAATTTAATCCCTCTCTGAGTACGTGGAGTAAGTTTCTTCCATTCTTCTGACATCAATTTATTTTTCTTAAAGATGAGAAGATAATCATCTGGCTCACCTAGCAATGTGTTATTTAGCTTCCTAAACCCATGCTATGATTCGCTATGAGTCACGGAAAAATTGATAAAGTTACGGTGCATTTACCAAATGGGAGAAGACATCTGAGATTAACCGACCACCTGACTGCTTGGAATCGTAGCATAGAGTCGTGTAAACATACCATTGACCTTCGTTCCCTCTCCATAATTGTTCAGTTTTCTTTATAGCTCACACTAACTTGACATCACTGACATCGGTACTGTATAGGGTTGTTCAGTGCTGGAGGTTATTAAGGGGTTAATGGGATATATTATTGTTTGCATAAATACTCTCTCTTTCACATTACAAAAAAGAACAAAAGTATGAGCACTAAATGTACGTTTAACTTTCATCAGAGAGACCTTAGCAATTCATATTCCTCCAGTTTATTTTTAAGCATTTTTCTGACTTTAGGTTAGGTTAGGTTTGGTTAAATTATTAGGTACAGTTAAACCCGGTTAGGCTAGGTTTAGTTAAACAGGACAGTCCCTTCCACCATTATGCTGAGGAATAAAAATACTAGAGCTGTCACAGCCGTAGAGCTAAAAACCACTGGGAAACTGATTTAACAAGCACCATTTATTCATGGGTAATGCATTACAGTATCAGTGGTTCATGGGCTATGCAATTAGCAGTATATGTCATTTTCAGGAAGGCGTCAAGAGCGAAAGAATTTCAAGAATTAGCAGCGGGGCTTGGAACGTAACCCTCACTAATTTGGTGGGGGTGGTTACTGTACTGTATGATACTGTGCAATATTGTAATCAATACAGTACTATATCTGAATCTGAAAAAATATAGAAATTAGTGAACATACAGAAGTGTAATGAAACATTAGGCCTACAAGTCACAGATAACACTTCCTGGACTGCCGAGATGATTCCGGATATCTGCCGAACAATCAAAGATTTTCGTAAATGGGACTACTGTATTTCTCAAAACTGCTGAAATGTCGGATCTACCGAATAATCAGCTGCCGAATAATGGGACTTCTACTGTATATATCATATTATATATATATATATATATATATATATATATATATATGTACCGTAAAACCTCAATATAACACACTTCAATATAGCAGAAATTGCTTATATCGGACTCAAGGAGCCAACTGGACTAAATTCTTATGAATCTGGAAAAGTTCGATAAAGCCAGAAGCAGTCCCTCTCTTGGAATAAATGAATAAACAAACAAATGGTGAAGGAGTTACCATATCATCGGTCCCTCTCTCTCTCTCTCCTCCATTCTTTTCCTTCCTCCACGTCTCTCTCCGGTGAGAAAGAGAGAGAGAGAGAGAGAGAGAGAGAGAGAGAGAGAGAGACAGACAGACAGACAGACAGACAGACTGACAGAGACAGACAGACAGAGAGGTGAAAATGAAGATTTAAGTAATTGTGAAAATGTGTGTAAAGGTGAAGGTGAAAGACAGCATGGAAGTGAATGTGAATGTCAAAGTCAACACAGAGAGAGAGAGAGAGAGAGAGAGAGAATAAATATGGGAATGACAAGTGGCGTTCCCTCTCCCCATAAACAAATGAGGGAGACAGGCATAACCTTGGTCCCTCCTCTCTCTCTCTCCTTCTGTATGCCCTCCCTCCCTCGAGTTTAAAGTGAATGAAAAAGCGGATGTGAAAGTGAATGTCAATGTAAAAGTGATGGTTAGTGAAGGTAGTGTGAAGGTAAATGTGAAGGTGAAAGTGAAATTTGAAAGTGAATGTGACAGTAAAAGTGAATGTGAAACTGAAGGTGAAAGTGATGTCAAAAGTGAAAGTGAAGCTGAAGCTGAAAGTGAAAGTAAAAGTGAATGTGAAAGTGATGCCAAAATGAATGTGAAAGTGAAGTCAAAAGTGAAAGTGGTGAAAGTGAAGTCGAAAGTGAAAAAGGTGAAAGTGAAGTCGAAAATGAAGATGAAAGTGAAAGTGAAGGTGAAGGTGAGGGTGAAAATGAAAGTGAAGGTGAAAGTGAAAGTGAGGGTGAAAACGAAGGTGAAAGTAAAGGTCCAAGTGAAAATGAAGGTGAAGGTGAAAATGAATGTAAAAGTGAAGATGAAGGTGAGGGTGAAAATGAAGGTGAAAGTAAAGATCAAGGTGAAAATGAAAGTGAAAGTGAAAATGAATGTAAAGGTGAAGATGAAGGTGAATGTGAAGGTAAAAGTAAAGGCCAAGGTGAAAATGAAGGTGAAAATGAAGGTGAAGGTGAGAGTGAAGGTGGAAGTGAAGTGAAAATGAAGGTGAAAGTGAAGGTGAAGGTGAAAATGAATGTAAAAGTGAAGATGATGGTGAAAGTAAAGGTAAAAGTAAAGGCCAAGGTGAAAATCGTGAAAGTGAAGGTGGAAGTGAAGGTGAGGCTGACAGAGAACGTGAGGCTGAAAGAGAAGGCGAAGGTGAAAGTGAAGGTGAAGGTGCGAATGAAGGTGAAGGGGAATATGAAAGTAAAAGAAGGGAGGGCAAATGTGAAGGTGAGTGAAAGTGCAAAAGGTAAACATGAAAGTGAGAAAGTAAAGTTGCAAGTGAAGGTGAAATGGAAATTCAAAATGAGTGATAGTGAAAGTGAGTGTGAAGGTGAATGTGAAAGTGAGCATGCAAGTGAATGTGAATGTGAATGTCAAAGTGAACTGAAAGTGAAAGTAAAAATGAATAGGAAGGTGAAGATGAAGGAGACAATGAAGATAAAAGTATGTGAAGTAAAATGGAAGTGCCCAGTGCACGCAGAGAGAGAGAGAGAGAGAGAGAGAGAGAATAAATGCATGAATGACAAGCGTGCCTCTTTGCATAACAAAATGAGAAGGAAGTCCAGATGCTGCCTTTTATTGGACTTTCGCTTTTGGGGGGCTGGCTTGGGCCCCAATTAGTCCGATAAAGTGAGGTTTTACTGTACAGTGATCCCACAATTATCCGGACATTCATTATCCAAACACATTCTGTATCCGGACACTGGGCCTTGGTTCTATTAAACCAAAAACCGAATTTACTTGCTATTATCAGGACATAAAAGTGCCCGAGAACTTTGGCCAGCCTGCCGACATGTGGGCTCAAGCCGTGAGCCAGAGCTAAAATGTCCATCTAACCCTGTACCTCCAGCACCCAAGTAATACAACTGTAACCCGCAAGCAGTGTCAAAACATCTATGCGCATTTCCCATCAAATGTCTAATATCACACAGCCACAGGGGCTAAGTCTTTCCCAACCGCCACCTCCATCAAACACGAACCACAAGCCATGGGTACATGTTCGGCAACAGCGGCCGTCCGCCTCTCTATCGAAGGTCGAAAATACCCGGTCTCGATGCATTGTTTCCGCATGGTCACTCTGCATCTAACAGACCGCAAGCCACGAGTAAATGTATGGCAAAAGCAGCCGTCAGCCTGCTGACAGAAGGGGGAAAATCCTGCCCACAGCCTTGCCTCTCCCCCCCTCCCTTCCCTTCCCCATACCCTCATGGCTCCCCCCTCACCCCCTCAGTCTTTACCCTCTTCTCTGGTGATAGCATTTGAAACGCGAGTTTTCAAAGGTTTCTGCGATTTATTCGACTACTATTGGTCACATGGAAATTCTGTGGTGACCACGAGAAAGCTCATGAAATTCTGCATTCTACATCTAGACATATGCTTAACTCTTGGAAGATGCTGGCAAAATTTTGAATTAGCATGGTGGGAAGTTATATGAAGGTAAGTTTTACTCCTGAACACTATTCTTGCTTGAATTTTGTACTCTTACTTGCCAGTTTTTTATGTTATGTGTTTTTATTAGCTTATCTTGTAGCATAAACACGAGCAAAGATGTTGGTATACGATTTATACCAATATAACTAATTCACGGCAGCATATTTGGCCATGGAATTTTTTTTTGAGCCCCAGGAGCAATCACCCATCACAGACAACAGATTTTCAAACCGTCGTCAGTTTTTTGTGGATTTTTGTTTATGCATTGTTTTCATGATGTTTAGCATTAATATGGATAATCATGTCTGTTTTGATGTCTAATTATGGCAGACTGACTGAAAAGTCCCAAAATTAGGAGGGGTACTGTACATACAGTTGTGTATAGGTCGGGTGTTTTTTGGTTTTTGGTTTTGTTTTTTTCATGGTTTTCTTGGTGTTTTGCATTACTATGTGTGTTTTGATGTCTACTATGTGTGTTTTGATGTCTAAATGTGGTGGACTGACCTGAAAACAGTGCCAAAATTAGGAGGGTACTGTACATACAGTTGTGTATAAGTCGGGTGTTTTTTTGGTTGTCAGTGTTTTTTTTTCTTGCACAATGGACATCGAATAAGTGGAGAAAAGTTATGTTTTCCAATGAAAGCATATATTAAGTGTTCCAGGTGCATTCTGCCAAGGTTTGTTGCCCTGCCTCCCGTAGTCGATATGAACCTGCTTACACGGTGCCGACTGTTAAGCATCCATAATCAATAATGGTATGGGGGTGTTTCTCAGGTGAAATGGGAAGGGGAGGCCTCTACTTTCTTCCATAGAACTTGATGATGAATGGTGGCCGGCACATTCAAGTTCTGAAAGATCATTTGTTAAACTTTTTTGCTATTCATGGGTGCGACTTTTCATACACGATTCAGCTCCATGTCATAAGTCAAGAAAGGTGATAAAATGGCTTCAGGATACTCAGATCGAGGTCCTCGACTGGCCTGGCAACAGTCTGGATCTAAATACAATAGAAAACTGCTGGGTAAAGATAAAGAAAATCATGGCAGGGAAGAAGACACCTAATCTGGACAACCTAATGTTTGGTGCAATGAAATGTCCTTAGATTACTTTAGAGATCTAAGTGATTCCATGCCAAAACACATCCAACTGGTCCTGAAAAACCAGGGAAACATGATTTCATATTAATGAATGGCATTTCATGAACAAACATTGTGATATACAGTCTTTCCTCATACTTCAACGGAGGTATGTTCCGCCAAAACAGCACGAAAACATCAAAGTATGAAGTTAATCGTTTATGTTAAAAATTAAAAGTGTTCTGGAGGGACAGCTAGGTTACCTACCTAACCTTTCTAAAAAAAAATCCTCAAACACAAGAAAGACCTAACAAAATGAACTGAAGAATATTTTTAGGTTACATTACATTGTAATTAGGGTCAAACTGGGTGATGATCTATCTATATACCTAGGCTGCTTCCCCATAGGAAAGGGAGGTAGCCGAGACAGGACGACACACTCCCCATTTACTCATCCATTCAAACACATTCATTCGCATCTTAGCCCCAAAGGGGAGAACAGACAGATCCTCACCGCACCACACCGCACAAGGGTCAACTGCGCAATGCAATCAGTGACATCCGCAGCAGGGCCCGACAGCAGAACTGGTTTACCCCTGCCACATCATAACAGATCCATCCCCTTACCCGCACCTGACCTGACTAGCTGATCAGACCAAATGCGGGAGAATATCCCCTCAGGGCTGCGTCATCACTTATTCATTCACAATTTCTCTCCATTTATTTCTGTCACGCACAGTCACTCTTCCTTGCTCAACAGACATCCCTCTCGCATCCAGCGCTCTCTTCACACTGTCCATCCATCCATTTCGTGGTCTTCCTCTCAGCCTTACACCTCTCACATCAGATCTAGTTATCTTTTTCATCAATCGCTCATTATCCATTCATCTCCATATGGGTGATGATAACAGGTAAAAATAAAAAAATGTACATACGAGTACACAACTTATTGAAAAATTGACAAAAAATGAAAATCAAATGCAAGGGTTAGGTGAGGATGTTCTTGTAGGGCATGTGAAGTTCTGTACAAGATGGATGGGGGATAGTGACAAGGTGTGTGTGTGTGTGTGTGTGTGTGTGTGTGTGTGTGTGTGTGTGTGTGTGTGTGTGTGTGTGTGTGTGTGTGTGTATGTGAAGGGCATGTGAATTTCTGTACAGGGTGGATGGGGTTAGTGACTAGTGACATGGGCTTTCTGGGAAGACCCATTACCATCACCTAAGCCGAATCCTTCAAAGCCGAACCCTAGTTCCAGTTCATCTGCCTCTTCTCTGTCCATTTCTCCTTCCTCCTCATTCCCAGTACCAGACACATCCAAGTCTCTAATAATATCTGCTGCATTTGGTCTTTCCTGGAAATATCTTGTTATTTTTGTTTGTTTCTGCTCCCCAATGCTGTTGTACACTTCCAACAGTTTAGACTTTGTAGCATTTAAGCTGGACAGGATTTCGAGTACCTCTGGCACAGTCCTGGTGTATGCCTCCATGGTGGTCACCAGCTCTGTTATGGTGGACAGGTAGTGGGATAATTTCTGCATGCTCATCTTGCCCTCCCTTGGGTGCTCTGGGCATTCTTGGACATATTCTTAAAAATAATTCCTTCCCCAAACTTTTCCATCCCTTGCAAGGATTCCTCTTTCCCTCAGGTATGCTTAAATATTTCCTTCCAAGGGAAGGACAAATGTTCAGGTTGGTAGCCCTGTTAAACAAAAATGACCCATCCTGCTGATATCTGGTATGGTGGCGCGTTGAATTTAGAAACTAATACATCAAAACACGCATAGCTCGTGCTGGATAATGAAAGCACAACACATCTGAGATGTGGGAGGTCACCACCACATCCATACTGTTTGGTTTGTATTCAGCCATAAATGCCATTCTGGCCAACACCTCAGTAGTGTTCATTATTTTGATAATAAAATATATTCATGGAATATTATTATCCTAAATGTTGTTATTAGTTAGTGTAAGAATCACTTGTTAACGCCTGTCTCATGTACTCGCATGGCAGCACTCACTTGTTTTTTTTCCAACTGGAAGACATAAGCCAAACCACTCACGTGACTTTGATGGAAGATTTTCTTTTTCAGGCAAATTAACAAACAAATGTTTCTTGAAAAGAATCTCCGTGTGACCCTGGCAATAATGTACAAGATTTGTCATTGTCAGATCATATAAGACTGGATGGATATCAGAGCCAGGACTTCATCCGCTCTGTTTGTGTCTAGCTGTTTATCTCAGCCGACATGGGTAACACTTTAAGAGAGATACAAATAGCGCTTAAACATTTGCGTAGCATTGTAAACTGTATCAGTTAAGCAGTGTCTCTTCCTCACTATTCTTCCTCTGTTATTTCCATCACAACTGCCTCCTCATCGTAATTTGCCAACAAGTGAGCATCAGTACGCGTGGGTGGTGTTTTCTCAGCCGGGGAGTAACGTTGAAGTGTGAAATTTTCGTCCAACTTTGAGGAAAACGGGAACTTTTCATTGCGTCGAAGTGAGAAACATCAAAGTACAGTATGAGGAAAGACTGGACTATGATTTCTGTGCTTTTTAATACCTTGTGGAGGGAGGTCCAAAGTCAATTAGCAGTAGCTGTGTATATATATATATATATATATATATATATATATATATATATATGTATATATATATATATATATATATATATATATATATATATATATATATATATATATAAATCAATCAATCAATCATTTCCTGTGGCACCCTTGGGGATGCATAGGGCCTCGATGAACTCACACCACCACATCCTATCTTGTGCTAACTCCTCAAGATCTCCCCAACACTGATCTCCAGCTTCCCGTCTCATTGTCCTCACCCACGTCTCTTTTGGCCTTCCTCTACCTCTCCTACCAAGTGCCACCCACCCTGGTGTACCTCGTACTATTCCCTGTCTCCTATACACATGTCCTAACCACTTCCATCGTGAGAACCTAACATATTCATCGACCGGCTGCACTCCCGTTATTTCTCTAATTCTACTATTTGGTATCCTTTCCCACCACTTAACTTCTAATATTCTTCTAAGTGCTTTGTTTATTTTCCATAGTCACTGTGCTGTACCAAGACTCGTGTCCATAAATTAAGATACTCCTATCCATTACCTTATAAAGTTTGATTTTTGTATGCACAGAAAAATTGTTATTATTCCAAATATTTTTAAGCATTCCCATTGCCTGATTAGCCTTCTTTAACCTTTCCTCGAATTCAAAGTTCAAAGAACCATCCTTGGCTAAATAAGTACCTAAATATTTAAACCTATCAACTTGCTTTACAACCATACCTCCAATTACACATTCCTGCGCATTTTCCATATTCATATTGATTATTTCAGTTTTTCCACAATTAATAACCAAACCCACCTTGCGACCTTCACTCACCAAACAGTCCAACACTCTCTGCATCTCTTCTGGCCCATCACAAATCAAAACTATATCATCTGCATAATCTAAATCCAAAAGTTTCCTGTTCTCTCCCCAAAGTATACCTGCACCGGTTTCTGTTCCAACGCGTTTCATAATGTAATCAATGACCTATACATATATATATATCAATGACCAATATATATATATATATATATATATATATCTCTCTCTCTCTCTTTTGCCAGACGCCTCAATCCCGTTCAGGGTGGCCACAAACAAATCACCTCCATGTCGCCCCGTCCCCCGCCATTTCACTGCCCTGCTCCCAACTCAGACACCCCTCTCTCATATACCTCTCCACCTCATCCCTCCATCTCATCCTTGGCCTCCCCCTCCCTCTCCCCCCATCCACCTCACTCACATACACTCTCCTGATCAGTCTCTCACCCTCCATCCTCTCCACATAGCCAAACCACCTCAGTGTGTTCCTCCTAATGCTTCCAATCACATCCACATCCATACCACAACGCTCCTTCATATCCTCATTTGTCAGTCCATCTCTCCATGTGACTCCTCAGGCTCCTCACAAATAACTCATTTCCACTGCTCTCACTCTTGACTTGTGTCCTTACAACAATGTCCAAGCTTCACTTCCATACGTTAAAGCTGGTATCACAATTCTGTCATGTAGTAACGTTTTCACTTCCATGTTCACTTCCCTGTTTCTTATCACTTCTTTCAAGGAACCAGCAACCTTTCTTCCTTGTTATACCCTTTCAAGCACTTAACCCTCCAAACTTCCATCCTTACTCATCACACTACCTCAGTACTTAAACATACTCACTTTTTCCATTTCCTCACCATCCAACCTCACTGTACATTCACTGACTTTACCTCTCTCAAAGACCATCATTTTACTCTTCCCTGCATTCACCTTTAGAATCCATTTCTTACACACTCTCCCAAACTCATCCACCAAGCCTTGCAGCTTCGTCTTCACTCAACCACACAGTATCATCTGCAAACAACAGTACAGGGAGTTTCCAAACATTACCCTCTCTCACCAGGGCCACTCCAACATCCACTACCCTACCTTGTACCTCTTTTATTACCCCATCCATGTACAGATTGAACAACCATGGAGACATGACACATCCCTGTTTCAACCCAACCTTCAAAGGGAAAAATTCACTCAGTTCACCATCCACATGCACTGCAGCCTTAGCACCATCATACATACTCTTCACAGCATTCAACAACTTCCCATCTACTCCATATATTCTTGAACACTTTCCACAATCCTTGTCTATCCACCCTGTCATATGCTTTCTCCAAATCCATGAAAGCTGCATACAACTTCTTTCCCTTCTCTAGAAACTTTTCCACTAAAGATCTAAGAATGAATATCTGATCTACACAACCTCTCCCCTTCCTAAAGCCTCCCTGTTCTTCTCCAACTAATTCCTCTGTTCTTTCCCTAACTCTGTCAATAAGTATCCTACCATAAACTTTTCCTATTACACTAAGACATATGCCCCTATGATTACCACACACTTCTTTTTCCCCTTTTCCTTTGTACAAGGGAATAATTATATCTGACTTCCAATCCTCCAGGACTCTACCTTCCTCCCATGCCAATCTAGACACACACACACACACACACACACACACACACACACACACATATATATATATATATATATGTGTGTGGTAGGCAGGGGCACTCACCATCCACTCACTTGATGTAGTGCTGCTCTCGGGTGTCTGCCCTTTCCTCTCCTCCATCCTTCTTTCTATCCATCCTCTTCTGTCTGTCTTTCCTTCATTCTATCCTCTTTCTTCTGCTTGTGGGTGACTTTACACTCCCTCGTGTCTTTCTTTCCTTCATTCTTTCCTCTTCCTTCTGCCTGTGGGTGACTCTACACTGAATGACAAGCCAAATGGTTTCCTGTACACCAGGAAACCATTTACTACACTGGGTGGTAACCACATAACCAAATTTTGGCGCCTGTTGGTTTAGTGGGTAGTAACGGTGCTCCAATTGGGTTGAGCCAGTGAAGGTTTATATTCAAGAGGTGATTGGGGTTTATTGCTCATGTAATGCCACTCAGGGATGAGTGAGGCTGGTCACTCTCATCTTAAATGCCAGGACCAACTTGCCTAGCCCAGGGCTCCGACGCTCCTCACGGGGCAACGTAGGATTAGATGATGGATGGATGGATGGATGGATATACAGTATATATATATATATATATATATATACAGTGCTCGTCAGAAGTAACGAGTGCCCTGCGTCCTTCCTACGAAACAAACCTTTCAACATTGAAAAAACATATAAATAATGCATTTTATTTACCTTTAGTGCTTTGCAGGGTATCCTTTATGCTTCTTCATGGACCTGAGACATCTTGGAAGTGAAAGGGCAAAGTTCCTCAGGTGCTGGAGGGGTATTTTGTCCCAGGAGTCACGAATGGTTGCTTCCAGCTTAGGTAGCGAGCTCACGTCCTTCCCTTGGAGATTCTTCTTTACGACATACCAGAGGTTTTCTATTGGATTGAGGTCTGGGCTATGGCCTGGACAGTCTTTCATGAATGATACCTCGCAGTCACGAAGCCAACTGGTGACCGATTTGGCCTTGTGAGCAGGTGCACCGTCCTGCTGAAACACTCGTGCACCTGTGAGCTCGAAGGACTCAGGTAAATGATCACAAAGAAGCTCCAGATAAACGTCCTGATTCACTCTGCGGTTCTTGGGAAGCACAACAAGCTTCCCCAAACCTTTACCTGA
This sequence comes from Coenobita brevimanus, assembly GCF_032717465.1. NCBI lineage: Eukaryota > Metazoa > Arthropoda > Malacostraca > Decapoda > Coenobitidae > Coenobita > Coenobita brevimanus. Next base: position 35,635,404 of record NC_137063.1, read on the forward strand.
GAAACAAGCCCATACCATGAGTGAATCAGTGTTTAACTGTGCTTTCCACGTAACGGGAGTCAAGCAGGTCACTACCTTTGCGCCGGTACACCCGTGCTCCTCGATTAAAGGTAACACTAAACGTTGCCTCATCAGACCACAACACTGACAACCATTGCTCCTCACCCCAGTTACGGTATCTGTTAGCAAAGGCAAGCCTACGAAGTCACTGGTAACGTGTAAGAAGAGGCTTTCTCACAGGCCTGTGACTTGTGTAACCAAGTTCATGGACTCTTTGAGACACTGTGCGCACAGAAACCTCACTAAACACTTCCGTGTTGCTCTCCTTTATTTTCCTTGCACTCACACAATGATTAGCCTCCACTGCATGTTTTAAAACATTAACAGACCTCAGGGAAGTTTTCCTGGGCCTACCAGACCGCGGTTTCTTTGTGGGAATGTCACCACTGTTTTCCACTCGAAAACAGGCGCACCACCTACGCACTGTCGATCGAGCCACACCAACCAATTCACTAATTTCCTTCGTGGGGTGGCCTGCTTCCTTTAGAGCAATGATCTGGGATATGATTTCACTCGATAGTTCACGAGTAGGTGCCATAACAAAGTGGCGAAGGGTAAAACACTGCAGGACACTCAGTAAAAAATGGCGCAATAAGAGAGGGAGACACGGCGGAGTTCCTCTCTCTCACGCAGCCCGTAGGCAACTGAGGCCAGAACCAACCAGTGCGCAGTAAGGCCTCAAGCTCCCGTGACGTCATGCTAGCGCCCCAAACATCTGGCTCAATTTTTAGTACCAAAAACGGGTGATTCTTTTTTGGCCATAAGTATTGCACGCCCTGGCATAGGCTCTTGATACTTCTGACGAGCACTGTATATATATATACAGCTACTGCAAATTGACTTAGGACCTCCCCCCACAAGATATTAAAAAAGATATATATATATACTGTATATATGTATATACTGTATGTATTATATATATATATATATATATATATATATATATATATATATATATATATACAGTAAAAGCTTGACATAACGGGAAAATTCAGCCAGCCCCTATTCTGTTTTATCAAATATTCCACTTTTTCAAGTTTCCGTTCCAAAACCATAGATGGAACGGAATTTTCCGGAATTTTGAAATTTTTCCCATATTTCTTCCCTAACTCATAACCTGATGCCTATACACAGCTGCTACTAATTAGCTTCTTTTGCTACACACACACATGCTGCCTATGCTAGTCATAATCATACACACAGAGCAGTCAGAACCCACAATAATAATAATAATAATAATAATAATAATAATAATACAGTAAAAATAATAAATAAAACAGTAAAAAACTCACCTCCAAATGGGGGTGATATGACTTGTTTGTAGAATTATGCCTGACACTGCCCCCCAAACATGTGTCTGGCGTGATGCTTAAATACAGCCTCCTCAAGTTTTTCATATTTTGGCTTCTTCAGAGACCACCTTCCCAAAAATGCTGATTTCTTAGAAGAACTGGCACTTGCCTCTGGCAGCACTTTGAGCTTCTTCATTTCTTCTTTATGCTTGCGAATCTTGTACACTTGCATTTTCTTGGCCCCATAGTCGGTCATGATCAGCTTCACCGGTATACCACGCTCAATTTTCAAGATTATTTCTAATTTCTGGCCCAGAGAAAGCCTCACCCTTTTCTTTTTTTTCCTGCACTTTAGGCATGGCAAATGACTGATTTGCTTACTTTCTACAGAAAAGGCACAAAAAGTTTGTAATGCCAAGGTATTCACACACACTTGGAGATAAAGTATGAACTGTGTGGGGGTTGCTGGTAGACTGCAGCGAGGTGAGCGGCCTCACCCGGCCTGGGACAAAGTGGCTTGTGCCGCAGCTTGTGACAAAGCCCAGCGCCTCGTGATTGACCGGAAATGATCCGGTTCATCATGATTTTTCCACAGCCACAGACAAACTGACTTGTTTCCGTTATGGAAAACCGATGCCTCGCGACAGAACAGAAAACTTCCGGAATATTATGAGTACCATACGGAAAAAATTGCTCTGTTTTTTTCAAGCTTCCGTTTTATCCCGCGTTCGTTATATCAAGCTTTTACTGTATATACAGTGAGTCCTTGATATACGAAAGGGATAGGGGCAAAAAAAAAAAAAACTTCGTAATTCGAAATTTCATATATCGGAACGATTTTCCCCACTGAAATAAACATATAAGTGGGGGGATGCGTCCCAGGACCCCCTCGGACCCCCACCTAAACTTCACCCCCCCCCATTAAGAAGTAAGCAATACCTGTATACAATTGTAGAGAAGGAGGAGGCCATATTCTTGTACATCTCTTTTTTCTTCGTCACAGTCCCAATGGTGTAAACAGCAAGGCCTAAAGCATGCCCAATCTCCAAGACTCCCTGCCCCTCCTCATGGGGTCTTATAATTTCCAATTTCCTTTCCAAAATTAGATTACGGTGCTGCTGCTTCTTTGCAGCAGGCTCCCTCAATCCTGGAGATGATGCGGGGCGCTTGGGAGGCATGGCAAAACAATATGAAAAGGTGAAGGGCTGTGAAAATATCCTCACGTACAGCGAGGCTGTGAAGAGAGGAGGGACGTGGACTCAACTGAGAAGCATGCAAAAATTTGTTTACCAGAGAGGGGTTAGCTCATTTTCTCTCGGCAAGCGAGTGCGGCATACAGCGCCCATTTTGAGTTTTTCATACAGTATTCCATTAACCCCTTCATAGTTGCCGGCCTTGAACAACATTTCACTGTTTCGGTGTGAATGACGTTGAGTTAGGGCATTATAAAAAACTGCGAACAATTACTGGAAGGGAACGAAGGTCACTGGTGTGTGTACATGACCCTACTCTACCATCCCATCAGTCAGGCGTTCTCTTCACTCCATGCCGATGTTTACATGCTTATGTTACATGCGCCCTAATTATGAGTAAGTTTCTTTCAGCAAGAGAACATAATTTACCACCCTCAAAATAGTCAAAAAAAGGTACAGTATAAGACAAACTAGAGGAATATGAACTGAATTGGTATGGTCTTTAGGCTGTATGCTTACACGAAAGATTATGGGTTTTACAATTTTAAGAGACGATATGGAACAAAAATCTTGGCTAATCAGAAAAATATTACTCTTTCGTCCCACATATTCTCGTAGGTTAGCATTCAGTTCCACGTTCTTCGTTCAGTATCACTCTTCCCAATATATTTCGAACCGACTGAGCACAGTTATTTCTGCTCCTTAGAGTTAGTGTACATTTACTGCTCATTCTTTTGTTTGTTCTTATGTGAATGAGTGAAAGAGGGAGGACTGATACAAACAATAATGTATTCCATTATCACTTTCATTGCTGCTGGCCCTGAACAACGCCTTACTGTACTGGTGTCAGTGACGCTGAGGTAGGGTGAGCTAAAAAAAACTGCGAGCAATTATGGAAAGAGAATGAGGGTCACTGGTGTGTTTACACGACCCTTCTCTACCACCTCAAGCAGTCTGGCGTTCACAGTTCACTTCGTCCCACATGTTTTCGGCCGATGTATACATGCTGATGTAACATGCATCCTAATTTTATTACTTTTTACACGAATCATAACAAATCACAGGATGGGTTTAGGGGAAAATATAATTTAAAAAAAAAAAAAGCCAGGTGTGCCAGATGAGTCTCACATATGTAAGAAAAAGAAACTAATTTTAGAACTTTGAAAAAATGGTCCCAAGGCTGACCACGGGAGCATGCAAATATCTGAACCCACAGCCACTGAGGGGGCTAAACATATGTTTTACTTTAAGCAGTAAAAGCACCTTACCAAATCAGTTCTTCCTGACAGTCTGTTATATTTTTCAGATTATTTCTGGGTTGGTAAATACAGGAAATGTTTCTTATTAAATCTGTTTCCCCGTCATTTTTAGCTGTTCCGGTGTGACAACTCGTTTATTTCGTTAACATAATGGCGGCAAGGACTGTTTTTCCCTAAGTGTTTAACTAAACCTGGCCTAACCGAGCTTATCTGTACTTAATCATTTTAACCTAACCTAACCTCCAGTTGGGAAATTGGGAAACAATATCCACCTGAGCACATTGTGACACTTGAGTTTCTTCCACTGCGCTGGAAATGATCGTAGGGGAAAGTGACAATAATAACGGGGAGGAAATTTTTCAGCAAAAAAAGTAATTTGCCAAACTGAACATTGTCAGAAAATTACAGAAACAAGCTGGAGGATTATGAATTGAATTGGTAAGGTCTTTCTGCTGCTTCAAGTGTACAATGAAAGACACAAGTATCTTTCCAAAGTCTGACGAATATAGCGTGGAAAAATTGAACCATTTGAAACACGCACTAGTAGAAACAGGGTTTTCATTGTATTTTGCCTGGTGTAAATTTTCTTCATACTGAATTGGGAAGACAGTTGTGTCTTCCATTGTACATTTACCGGTAAATAAATCAATCTAACTACTGTATTTCCAATTTCCTCTCATGAGTGAGAGTGAGTATGATGCTATTTCTTCTTTGCACCTGGTTCCCCAGATGCTGGAGATAATGCAGGGCGCTAGGGAGGCATGGTAAAAATATGAAAAGGTGAAGAACAGCGAAAAACAGTGTAACGAACAGCGACGCTAAGAGGAGAGGACGGACATGACTCGACTGGGAAGCGCGCGAAAATGTGTTTACCAGAGAGAGGTTAGTTCATTTTCTCGCCGCAAGCGAGCATGGCGCTGTGCAGCGCAACCATTTTTAATTTTTCGTATTGCCTCTCGTATCGTTTTTCATACCATCGAGACAGATACTTTTGTATTGTGGAATCTGTCCTACATTTATCGCTTTCGTACCATCTGAAATTCGTACTTTGAGTTTTCGTATTTCAAGGACTCACTGTATATATATATATATATATATATATATATATATATATATATATATATATATATATATATATATATATATATATATATATATATATATATATATATATATATATATATATATATATATATATATATATATATATATATATATATACTGTATATATATATATATATATATATATATAATATTTTTATATATATACAGTATATATATATATATACTATATATATATATATATATATATATATATATATATATATATATATATATATATATATATTGTATATATATACACACTATATATATATATATATATATATATATATATATATATATATGTATATATACGCTCGACCCTTGATTTGCCGGACTAAAAAGGGGTGAGACCAGTCCGGGAATCGCAAAAGTCCGGCCCCACATACCATTCCCCAGACTATTACCATAACTTTGTCCAAATTCTCCAATTTTGTCCGGCAATTATTCCGATATTCTAGAGCATCCTGAAATGTAGGCTACCTATACCAACATAACAAACATACACAGTACATAAAATAACAACACTGACACAATAACAATAATAATCCATCCATCCATCCATCATCCAATTCTACTCTGCCCCATGAGAAGCGTAGAAGCCAGGGGCTAGGCAATTTGGTCCTGACATTTAAGATGAGAGTGACCAGTCTCACTCATCACTGAGTGGCATTACATGAGCAATAACCTCAACCACTCCTTGGATATAAACATTCACCGGCTCAATCCGATTGGAGTGCTGTAAATACCCACTCAACCACCAGGTGCCATAATTTGGTTATATGGTTACCACCCAGCATAGCAAATGGTTTCCTGGTGTACAGGAAACCATTTGGCTTGTCACTCAGTGTAGAGTCACCCAGAGGCAGAAGGAAGAGGAAAGAATGAAAGAAAGACAAAAGAGGGAGTATAAAGTCACCCATAGGCAGAAGGACGAGGAAAGAATGAAGTAAAGAAAGACACAAGAGGAAGGAAGGAATCGAGAGAGGAGAGGAAAGGGCAGACACCCGAGAGCAGCACTACATCGAGTGAGTGGATGGTGAGTGCCTCCACCTACCACAAAACAATAAAAATAACTGATACAATAGCTGTAATTTGCTAGCTACAACCCTAAGAATGGTTGCTTACACAGTTGTTGACGAGAATGTGGAGGGTATGATAGATGAAGATCAGAAAGCTGAGGAAAAAGAGGAAAATGAACAAGGAATAGAACACCACAAGGTCAGCCAACCACTAATCAGCTGAGATACAAACACGCAATCTTAGACCGAAATTGGCAATTTTAATTGGAAAATACAGTATTTAAATCTTTATCACTACGGTATATAGGTTTGCACACTTAATTATGTTGACATTCAAAAATTTGTGCTTAATTATTAATAGAAAATCAGGATTCAGTGAGAAAATTTCTTAAAGTTAGCATAAGTGTTTTGCCTCTAGCCTAACAACTTGCCTTGACGGACTTTTGTTTTGTAATAAATATCAATTTACAATGCAGATACATTTTTTTTTGTAGCAGGAGGCTGTAGCACAGGCCGAAAAGGGTGGTACTCTCGAGGGGAATGGGAATGCTGGTGATAGGGAGAGCTGGAGCTCCTGTTTCACTTGCTATCTAACCATCCCTCTTTGCCAACCTTTTCAGTGTGACAGTAACATGGAGGGTAGACCAGCATACTCTCCCAAGCATATCCTCTAACGATCTTATGCACTACACCACATACACTTTATATTTCACACAACATATCCCACTACATTACAGGGGTTGGCGCCAGCAAGGGCATGCGGCCAGAAAACTTTGCCCCCGCTACCTAGTGGCGGACTTCTGGGGGTAGGCGTGACGGGGGTTCCGCCGGCATAGATCATGGGTCCAGGGCGAGATGGGGCTCGGGCCTGTGCTAGAGGGTATAGAGCATTGCGGTTCCCAGGCTGCCGCTTCCATCCAATAGAGAGGGGACAGAACTTGAGAGTAGCACCCCAGGAGGCTGCCCTATCAGTGGGTGTATAATGGCGGGATAGTTGCAGTGTCAAGGCGTGCTTGGACGGTGTCCCTGCAGCTGTCCTGGCAGGGTGCCCTGAGGCCACTACCACAGCCACTGGTAAGCTGGTGGGCTAGGGGTACCAGATCCACTGCCTGGACCTGGGACTGTGCAGTGAGTGGGGCCTTTGGTATGTCTATCCCCCCTTATTAATCCTGACTACGACAGAACACAAGAATAAGTCTCAAAGCAAGCCTGAGGACAGTAAATCACCCAGGGGGATGAGGGTGGGTTCACAGAATGTGGGAAGTTTGAAGGGAAGAGCGGGAGAAGTCGTTGAGGCATTCAGTAGGAGGTGGGTGGATGTGGCGTGTTTGCAGGAAGTCCGGTACAGGGGTGGATCAGCCAGAAAGATTGTTGGGAAGGACTGTTGCAATAAGCTGTTTTGGCAGGGGGGGACAGATGGATATGGGGGTGTTGGTGTGATGGTTGCTGAGAAATGGATGGAATATGTTATGAGTGTTATGAGAGTAAACAATAGGATATTGGTAGTGAAAATTCCAGTCGGTAGAAAGATAGATGCAGTTATATCGGCATATGTTCCACATGCAGGATTGGATGAAGCAGAGAAAGATAGATTTTGGGATGATTTAATACGTGTAGTAGGTGGTATGCGGGATGATGAAATAGTGGTTTTCAGAGGGGACTTAATGGTCATGTAGGTGAAGCAGCACAAGGTTATGAAGAAGTACATAGGGGATGTGCGTGTGGTATAAGGAATGCGGAAGGGGAAAGGATACTCGAGTTTGGGGAGGCAACGGACATAATTGTGTGCAACACATATTTTAGGAAAAGAGAGAGTAGGTTAATTACGTACGAGTCTGGGGGAAATAACAGTCAGATAGATTATTTTCTGGTTAGGAGGGCTGATAGGAGGTTAGTGAGGGATGTTAAAGTTATAGGAAGTGAGGAGTGTGTGCAGCAGCATAAACTATTGATTTGTGATATGGCGCTTAAAGAACGAGTGATGAAAAAGAGGACTTATGTACCTAGGAGGAAAATATAGAAACTGAAAAACCAAGTAGTAAGGGATGCCTTCTATTGCGAGATGAGGAGACTGATGGCTGAACAGGGAGCTGTAGACAGAGGCATTAATGAACAGTACAGAACCCTCAAGAACAATCTCTTGAGAGTTACTGATGTAACATGCAGTTGGACAAGAGGACCACCAAGACATAAAGTAACTTGGTGGTGGGATGAGGGTGTAGAAGCTGCAGCTAAGGAGAAAAGAAGGTCTTCCTGGGAATGGAAGAAGGGTGCTAGCAAGGAGGAATACTTGGCTGCCAATCGTAGGGCTAGAAGAGAGGTATACAGGGCGAGGTCTGAGTCACAAAGACTTTTACTTGATAACCTAAATCATGGGGAAAGGAATAATATGATATTTAACCCTTTAACTGAGGGCATTGTTTTGACCTGACTGGCCCCCCCTGCGGAGGTTCCAGCCAAAATGTAAACAAATTTAAACCTTTATAACTCTGCACAGAAGAAAGCTAGAGTGAAAAATAAGGTACCATTAGAAAGTACTAACCTTCAACTTTGCAATGATGTAGGTTTCATGACTTCATTGACTTTCACTGGACGGGCACTGCCATTAGAATGAGCAATCTAAATTCACTATTTTTCGCCCTACACACCATTTCCAAATGCCAACCACACTCTGATAATAATACTATAAACATATATGAACACTGTACATATGATAAACACCCACTCTGTGTTCGCTGAGGCAGGTAAAAGGCACTGTAATTGCCCGCACTCCACTGCCACATTAGTGCCATTGTCACTCACAAAGCTGGACAGGTACAGATTCGTGTTTGGGCAGGGGTGGGAGGAGGGAGGTGGGGGTCGGCTGGAGTGAAAGAACTTAATAGCTACTCTTCCTTGAAACAATTGGCGCGTGGAAAAAATGCGCGGTATTCAAAATATTCACAAACATTCCAGAATGACACCCGTGGTTTGGTCCAGTTTTTGAAATGTCATTCTGGAATGACACCCGCAGTTAAGGGGTTAAGGTGGCAAATCAGATGAAGAGGGATAATCGGGATATTATAGGTGAGCAGTGTGTGAAGAATGATGAAGGAAGGGTAGTGGTGAACAGTGAGGATATTAATGATGAACGTAACTTTAGAAACGGACTCCCGTGGGAGTTGTTGTATGCTGATGATTTGGTGTTGATTGCAGAGAATGAAAGGGAGGCAGAGGAAAGGTTTAGGAAGTGGAGAGATGGTATGGGGCAAAATGGTTTAAGAGTAAATGCAGATAAAACAAAAGTGATGATATCTAGGGTTGGTGGCGGTACTGTCAAAGACGAGGGAGAGTGGCCATGTGCAGTTTGCCACAAGGGCGTGGGAAGTAATTCCATCTTGTGCGGTGTGTGTGATAAATGGGTGCATAAGAGATGTAGTGGTATCAGAGGTAGACTGCGAGATAATGCTGATTTTATATGTACAGCGTGCCGGGGTGAGCAGGTGGAGATTGTCAGACGTGAAAGGATTGAACTTGCTGGTGAATCTCTTGAGTGTGTGGAAGAGCTTTGTTATTTGGGAGACATGTTGTGTGCTGGAGGTGGGGCTGGAGCTAGCTCTGTGGCTAGGGTGAGAAGTGGTTGGAAGTTCAGGGAGCTCTTGCCTCTCCTGACATTGAGAGGGCTCTCCCTACGTGCTAAGGGGTCTTTGTATGCAGCATGTGTTAGGAGTGTAATGCTGTATGGCAGTGAGACCTGGGCATTGAAGGAGGAAGATATTCGCCAGCTCAGACATACAGAAATGACAATGATTAGGTGGATGTGCAATGCATCCCTGCGTCCAAGGCCTGGAGGGGCTGGGTTTACAATGGAAGAGTTGAGAGGTAGGATGGAACTGGAGTGTATTGGTGTTGTGATGAGGAGAGGTAGATTGGGGTGGTTTGGACATGTGGAGAGGGTGGGGGGTGATAATTGGGGGAGGAAGGCAAGAAGTGTTAATATTGGGGGTGGGGTTATGAGGGGTAGACCGAGAAAGACTTGGGACGAGGTCATTAAGTGTGACCTTAGGGTTAAGGGACTGAACAGGGAGGCTGCAATGGACTGTGCAGCATGGAGAGCTGCCATTAGGTGACCAAGGCCGACACATGCAAGCATGTTGGAGCCTTTAAAAACGAAAACGAAACATGGATAGCATTATAGCCAGCTGTTGAATGAGGAATTTGACTGGGACAGGGAAGGTTTGGTGCCAGCAGATCCAGTGTTTGGCCCTTGGCCATTGATTGATGCTGCTACTGTGAGTGAGGCAATAGGCAGGGAGGAAGGCAGCAGGTGTGTCTGGGTTGACTGCCGAAATGTTGAAGGCCTCAGGCGATATAGGGGTGAGGTCAGTCACTGACCTGATAAATATGAGTATCTATGAGTATGTTGTCCCAGATGATTGGCTGAGGAGTGTAACTGTAAATGTGTATAAAGGGAAGGGTGATGCCCTGGAAAGAGGAAATTATAGAGGTATAAAGTTTTTAGATCAGATAATGAAGGTAATGGAGAGAGTTTTAGAAGGTATGATTGGAGAAAGAGTGAATATTGATGAGATGCAGTTTGGGTTTATGCTAGGTAGGGGGACCACTGATGCTATATTCACTGTTCGACAGCTTCAGGAAAAATATATTGGTAGGTGAATGGATTTGTATTTTGTTTTAGTTGATTTGGAAAATGCCTCTGACAGACTCCCTAGAGAAGTGGTGAAGTGGGCAATGAGAAAGCTTGGCTTGGAGGAGTGGCTGGTTAGGGTGGTTAGGGCTATGTATGTGGGTGCTCGCAGCAAGGTAAAAGTGAATGGAGATTTGAGTGATGAGTTTTCCGTGAATGTTGGTGTGCATCAGGGATCAGTTTTGAGTCCCATGTTGTTTTTCATGGTACTTGAAGCCCTCTCACGTGACTTTAGAAATGGACTCCCGTGGGAGATGTTGTATGCTGATGATTTGGTGTTGATTGCAGAGAACAAAAGGGAGGCGGAAGAAAGGTTTAGGAAGTGGAGAGATGGTACGGGGCACAAGAGCTTAAGGGTAAATGCAGATAAAACAAAAGTGATGATATCTAGAGTTGGTGGCGGCATTGTCAAAGTCGAGGGAGAGTAGCCACATGCAGTTTGCCACAAGGGCGTGGGAAGTAATTCTATCTTGTGCGGTATTTGTGATAAATGGGTGCACAAGAGACGTTGTGGTATCAGTGGTAGACTGCGAGATAATGCTGATTTTATGTGTATGGCGTGTCGGGGAGAGCAGGTGGAGATTGCCAGGCATGAAAGGATTGAACTTGCTGGTGAATCTCTTGAGTGTGTGGAAGAGTTTTGTTATTTGGGAGACATGTTGTGTGCTGGAGATGGGGCTGGAGCTAGCTCTGTGGCTAGGATGAGAAGTGGTTGGAAGTAGTTCAGGGAGCTCTTGCCTCTTCTGACATTTAGAGGGCTCTCCCTATGTGCTAAGGGGTCTTTGTATGCAGCATGTGTTTGGAGTGTAATGCTGTATGGTAGTGAGACCTGGGCAGTGAAGGAGGAGGATATTCGCCAGCTCAGACATACAGAAATGACAATGATTAGGTGGATGTGTAGTGCATCCCTGTGTGCAAGGTCCAGGGGGACTGGGTTTATGATGGAAGAGTTGAGAGGTAGGATGGGACTGGAGTGTATTGGTGTTGTGATGAGGAGAGGTAGATTGAGATGGTTTGGACATGTGGAAAGGATGGGGGATGATAATTGGGTGAGGAAGGTGAGAAGTGTTAATACTGGGGGTGGGATTATGAGGGGTAGACAAAGAAAGACATGGGACGAGGTCATTAAGTGTGACCTCAGGGTTAAGGGACTGAACAGGGAGGCTGCAATGGATCGTGCAGCATGGAAAGCCGCCATTAGGTGACCAAGGCTGACACATGCAAGCATGTTGGAGCCTTTAAAAATGAAACGAAACTAAATGAAACTCAAAACAAATATTTATCCAAAACAGAAGTCTGTCAAGGTGTGCTGGTGATCTGAAGGGGAAATATCTGCTAACATTGGCCAACCACTAATCAGCTGATCAAGATACAAACGATCATTGAATGTGATCTCGATCTTGGACAGAATCGGCAATTGTAATTGGAAAAATTTTTAATCTTGAAAACCGTATAGATTTGCATACCTAATTATTTGAAATTCAGTCAAAAGTTTGTGCTTAATTTAATTATTGATATCAAATCAGGATTCAGAGCAAAAATTTGTTAGTTAGCAGCAGCATTTTGCCACTAGCCTAACAACTCACCTTGACAGACTTTTGTTTTGTATAAATATCGATTGACAATGCAGATACAAATATTTATGCAAAACAGAAGCCTGTCAAGGCGTGCTGATGATCTGAGGGGGAAGTATCTGCTAACACTGGCGCATTTTAGCTCTGAAACCAAATTTTTAAATTAAGTTATATTAAGTACATTTATTTTTTAATGGATTTCAGATAACTAGGTATGTATAAGCCATTGTGGCAAAAAAAATTAAAATATTTTCCAGTGAAAAGTGCCGATTCAGTATTTAGTCGCACCAAGTCGGGTGAGCTAAGTGAGTAGGAATGGATCTCATTGACTTTGTCCGTAAGAAAATATATATTTTTTTTTATTACTTATGAATTTTATTGTGTCCAAGCCTTCCTGAATATTTACTGTTATGCAATAAACTATTTTTAGTGGCATTTGAGAAGGGTAAGTGGCAAATGGGATATTGCCATGAGTTAGGAACTGTTGGGGTGAAGCAGGCTGGTGGCCAAGATGTGTTTCATGTATGAAAATATCTTCTTGTGTGTGTTACAAATGGCCTTTATCGAGTCAAAAACCTTGCTAAAATTATACTGTGTTGTGCAGCAGACAGCTTATAGTTTTATGTGAGAGAATAATGGCCGGACTTTTGTGAGAATCCCGGACTTGTATGGGCATTTGTCTGGCATTTCTGGCATTTGAAAATTTTATCCGGCCTCAGCCCGTGCCGGGAAATCCGAAATCCGGGAAAAACAGGTCTGCCAAATCGAGGGTCAAGTGTGTGTGTGTGTATATATATATATATATATATATATATATATATATATATATATATATATATATATATATATATATGTACGTGTGTATATACATATACATATATACAGAGTTAGAGAAAGAACAGAGAAATTAGTTAGAGAAGAACAGGGAGGCTTTAGGAAGGGAAGAGGTTGTGTAGATCAGATATTCATTCTTAGATCTTTAGTGGAAAAGTTTCTAGAGAAGGGAAAGAAGTTGTATGCGGCTTTCATGGATTTGGAGAAAGCATATGACAGGGTGGATAGACAAGGATTGTGGAAAGTGTTAAGAATATATGGAGTAGATGGGAAGTTGTTGAATGCTGTGAAGAGTATTTACGATGGTGCGAAGGCTGCAGTGCGTGTGGATGGTGAACTAAGCGAATTTTTCTTCTTGAAAGTTGGTTTGAAACAGGGATGTGTCATGTCTCCATGGTTGTTCAATCTGTACATGGATGGGGTAATAAAAGAGGTACAAGGTAGGGTAGTGGATGTTGGAGTGGCCCTGGTGAGAGAGGATAGTGTTTGGAAACTCCCTGTACTGTTGTTTGCAGATGATACTGTGTTGTTGAGTGAAGACGAAGGGGAGCTGCAAGGCTTGGTGGATGAGTTTGAGAGAGTGTGTAAGAAACGGAATCTAAAGGTGAATATAGGGAAGAGTAAAGTGATGGTCTTTGAGAGAGGTGAAGTCAGTGAATGTACAGCGAGGTTGGATGGTGAGGAATTGGAAAATGTGAGTATGTTTAAGTACTTGGGTAGTGTGATGAGTAACGATGGAGGGTGAAGTACTTGAAAGGGTACAGCAGGGAAGAAAGGTTGCTGGTTCTTTGAAAGCAGTGATAAGAAACAGGGAAGTGAGCATGGAAGTGAAAAAGTTACTACATAACAGTATCGTGATACCAACTCTAATGTAGGGAAGTGAAGCTTGGACATTGTTGGAAGGACACAAGTCAAGAGTGAGAGCAGTGGAAATGAGTTATTTAAGAGGAGCCTGTGGAGTCACGTGGAGAGACAGGCTGACGAATGAGGATATAAAGGAGCGTTGTGGTGTGGATGTGGATGTGATAGGAAGAGTTACGAGGAACACACTGAGGTGGTTTGGCCATGTGGAGAGGATGGAGGGTGAAAGACTGACAAAGAGAGTGTATGTGAGTGAGGTGGAGGGGGGAAGAGGGAGGGGGAGGCCGAGGATGAGATGGAGGGATGGGGTGGAGAGGTATATGAGAGAGGGGGGTGTGAGTTGGGAGCAGGGCAGTGAAATGGAGGGGGACAGGGCGACTTGGAGGCGATTTGTTTGTGGCCACCCCAAACGGGATTGAGGCGTCTGGCAATAGATAGAAAGACAGATATATATATATATATATATAGATAGATAGATAGATATATATATATATATATATATATATATATATATATATATATATATATATAGATAGATAGATACATAGATACATCTATCTATCTATCTATATACCTAGGCTCCTTCCCCATAGGAAAGGGAGGTAGCCGAGACAGGACGACACACTCCCCATTTACTCATCCATTCAAACACATTCATTCGCATCTTAGCCCCAAAGGGGAGAACGGACAGATCCTCACCGCACCACACCGCACAAGGGTCAACTGCGCAATGCAATCAGTGACATCCGCAGCAGGGCCTAACAGCAGAACTGGTTTACCCCTGCCACATCATAACAGACCCATCCCCTTACCCGCACCTGACCTGACTAGCTGATCAGACCAAATGCGGGAGAATATCCCCTCAGGGCTGCGTCATCACTTATTCATTCACAATTTCTCTCCATTTATTTCTGTCACGCACAGCCACTCTTTCTTGCTCAACAGACATCCCTCTCGCATCCAACGCTCTCTTCACACTGTCCATCCATCCTATTCATGGTCTTCCTCTCAGCCTTACACCTCTCACATCAGATCTAGTTATCTTTTTCACCAATCGCTCATTATCCATTGTCTCCATATGCCCAAACCATCGCAACACCCTATGCTCAACTCTACCAGCCATCTCCCGAACAACTCCAGTTCTCCTTCGCACTTCATCATTTCGCACCCGATCCATACGCGTCACACCACACATACTCCTCAGACACCTCATCTCCATTACATTCAAACTTTTCCTTTCTGCTACACCCATATTCCATGTTTCGGCCCCATATAACGCAGTCAGTACCACAACACCCTCATACAGCATTCTCTTTACATCTATTCTAAGCGAACGACATTTAAACACTTTTTTCATTCCTCCCAGCGCCTTTCCTACTTCATTTATTCTAAACTTCACTTCTGCATCTATTCTTCCATCCACAGCAACATGTGACCCTAGATATTTAAAACAATCTACCTCCTCAAGCAACTCACCATTCAAAACTATATTCATTCCCCTACCATCTATCAACCTCGTACACTTCATCACTTTACTCTTATTCTCATTTACTTTCAATTTCCTCCTTTCACACACCCTTCCAAACTCCTCTACCAACTGTCTCAATCTCTCCTCTGAATCAGTCACCAGTGCAGTATCATCTGCAAACAGCAGCTGCTTCAGATTCCACTCTCCACCATCAACATTCACCAGACTCAGACCTCCACCTAAAACTCTTGCATTCACCTCCCTTACAACACCATCCATGTAAATATTAAACAACCAAGGCGACATCACACATCCCTGTCGCAGCCCCACTCTCACGGGAAACCAATCACTCACAGCATTTTCCACTCTTACACACACTCTACTATTTGCATAAAAACTTTTCACCCTTTTTAGTAACCTACCATCAAGTCCATACAGCCTTAAAACAGTCCACAAAGCCTCCATATCAATTCTATCATACGCTTTCTCTAAATCCATAAATGCCCAAAACACATCCTTGCCTTTCGCTAAATACTTTTCACACACTTGTCTCACAGCAAACACCTGATCAACGCATCCCCTCCCTCTCCTAAAGCCACACTGCTCATCACCAATCACTCCCTCTGTACCCTCTCTAACTCTCATAATTAACACTCTACCATACACCTTACCTACAACGCTCAACAGACTTATACCCCTAAAGCTAGTACATTCATACTTATCACCCTTGCCTTTATACAACGGGACCACACAAGCACTTGCCCAGTCAATTGACACCATACCTTTCTCAAAGCACACATTCAACAATCTTACTAACCAGTCAAAAATAGTCACTCCACCACCCTTCAGGCATTCCACAGCACACCCATCCATACCTGCAGCTTTCCCTGTTTTCATCTCCTTTACTGCCTTCTCCACTTCCTCCTTCATGATCAAGGAATCATTTAACTCTCCCAACACATTTATTCCTTGCACCCTTCCATCCGCCACAATCTCAGCCACCCTTTCCTCCTCTACATTTAACAATCTTTCAAAATACTCTGCCCATCTCTTCCTTACTGTATTCATTTCAATTAACATCCTTCCATCCTCTGATTTTACTCATTCTTCTTTCCCAGACTCTCCCTTTCGCACCCTTTTCACCTCCTTCCAAAACATTTTCTTATTCTGTTGAAAATTCTCTGTCAGCCACCTACCCCACCTCTCATCTGCTGCCACTTTAGCATCACGCACAGCCCTTCTCGCTCTATTCCTCTTTTCCTTATACCTTTCATATGACATCTCATCCTTCCTCTGCAGCCACACTTCATATGCACGTCTCTTCTCAGCCACAGCCATACTTACTTCCTCGCACCACCATTCACTTCCTTTTCTTACACCACCACCCACACGTCTCACACCACACACCTCTTCTGCATGCCCCACCACAGCACTCTTAAACAACTGTCATTCCTCCTCCACGCTGCCATTTTCCCGATCTTTCACTGCGTTCCACTCATCTTTCAATTTCTCCTGATACTCTATCTTTTTCTCTCTTTTATCCAACTCACTCACTTTCAAAACCTCCTTGCCACACCTAACCCTGCTAGCTCTCACCCATCTCTTATCTACTCTTAACTTTCCCTCCACCAGGTAGTGGTCAGACATACCTCCACCCTCCCCTCTCAGAACTCTCACATCCAACAATCTTCCTATTACATTCCTAGACACAACCACATAGTCTATCAAAGCTCTATCAACAACCCTTCCACCCTCCTGTCTCACCCATGTATACTTATAAATATCTTTCTTCTCAAACAGCGTATTCCCAATCACCATCTCTCGCTCAACACACATCGCTATCATTTGTTCCCCATTTTCATTTCTTCCAGGCACACCATGCATACCAACTACACCTTCAACTGCTACATTTCCCACTCTGGCATTCAGATCTCCCATCATTACCACATTCACATTCGCTCCAAAACTCTGCAGACACTCATCAACATCATTCCAGAAAGACTCCCTCTCTTGTTCATCCCTTTCACTACCAGGCCCATATGCACTCACAAACACCCACAACTCACGTTCACATTTCGCTTTCACCCACATCAGTCTCGATGACACCTCCTTCCATTCAATCACACATTGCTGTACTTCCGGACTCACTAACAAGGCCACACCTTCTCTTGCCCTTCCTCTATCAACACCTGGCAATCTTCCATTCACACTTCCAAACATAGATTCCCCCCTCCCTTTCATCTTCGTTTCACTCAAAGCTAACACATCCAACTTTCTTCTCACAAACATTCTCCCAATCTCCTCCCTTTTAGCCTCAATCGTACTACATCCACGCACATTCATAGACCCAATCTTCAGGGTACGGGGATAACTCCATCCCCCATCCCTTTCTCTGGCCTGTCTCTTTTTAGGAACTAAAAAACAGAGGAGGGGGTCCCTAGTCCCCTCACCCCGCCCCTTTTAGTCGCCTTTTACGACACGCAGGGAATACGGTGGCAGTATTCTTCCTAATACAACCCGGCCGCAGAGTAGTAGTACCACCCCATAGTGCGGCCAGGTTGTGTCCCCACGCCACAGTATATATATCTATAGCTATCTATCTATCTATCTATATATATATATCTATCTATCTATCTATCTATCTATATATATATATACATATATAGATAGATAGATAGACAGATAGATAGATATAGATATATAATGTATATACACTATATATGTATGTGTGTATATACATGTACATATATACAGTATATATATCTATCTATATATCTATCTATCTATCTATATATATATATAGTACATACCCTCGCGTCCAGTACGGTATTTTTGTCAGACAGTAACGCCGCACTGGACTAAATCCGTACTGGATAAACAACAGACCTTACTGGAAAAATGAATAATGTCAGATAAGCCTTGAAAAAGTCCCCCCAGAATTCAACTTAACTACATTTTGACACAACTAAGACTTTACCAACCTTTAAAGATGACTGGTGATGGGCTTGCGGGGGGAAGAGGAAGGGGTTTCCGGGGCTGTAGGAGGTCCTACTGACCCCCTGGAGGAGGGTTTTCAGGATCCATAGGAGGCATCTCTGCCTCAACCTCCCTCATAAATCCCTCACAGTCACACACTGACATCGTCGTCTTCGTCAACAGGGGGAAGTGCAATGCTGCAATCTGACTGGCACACGTCACGAGTCATGAGGAAAGCATACTGGACTGACGTGGCAGTACTAGGCAAACGTCCCTCAGTGTTCACTACCTTACCGCGCCCGGGCGGGTAATAGTACTGGACGCAGCACATCAGTACCAGAGAAGAACACCTCAGGTCTGGCCCACTTTGCATGGCCAATCCGTACTAGTCCAACAAATCCGTACTTCAGTAATAAGTTATTTTATTTTTTTGCCGATCGGACTGGATGAGCATAGTACTGGACAAACGCATACTGGACGCGAGAGTACTGCATGTATATCATCATCACCATTATCTAATCCTGTGTTGCCCCATGAGGAGCGTACAAGCCTGGGGCTAGGCTGGTTGGTCCCAGCCGCACTATGAGGTGGTACTACTACTCTGCGGCCAGGCTGTGTTAGGAAGAATTCTGCCACCGTATTCCCTGCACGTCGTAAAAGGCAACTAAAAGGGGCGGGGTGAGGGGACTAGGAGCCCCCTCCTCTGTTTTTTTAGTTCCTAAAAAGAGACAGGCCATAGACAGGGATGGGGGATTGAGCTATCCTGGTACTCTGAAGACTGGGTCTATGAATGTGCATGGATGTGGTACGATTGAGGCTAAAAGGGAAGAGATCGGGAGAATGTTTGTGAGAAGAAAGTTGGATGTGTTAGACTTGAGTGAAACAAAGATGAAAGGGAAAGGTGAGTCAAGGTCTTGAAGTGTGAATGGAAGCTTGTCAGGTGTTGACTAAGGAAGGGCATGAGAAGGTGTGGTCTTGTTAGTGAGCCCAGAAATGCAGCAGCGTGTGACTGAATGGAAGGAGGTGTCATCGGGACTGACGTGGGGGAAAGCAAAATTTGAACGTGAGTTGTGGATATTAGTGAGCGCATATGGGCCTGGTAGTGAAAGGGATGAAGAAGAATGGGAGTCTTTCTGGAATGATAGTGATGAGTGTCTGCAGAATTCTGGAGCGAATGTGAATGTGGTAATGATGGGAGATCTGAATACTAGAGTGGGAAGTGTAGCAGTTGAATGTGCGGTTGGTATGCATGGTGTGCCTGGAAGAAATGAAAATGGGAAACGAATGACAGGGATGTGCACTGAGTGAGAGATGGTGATTGAAAATACCTTGTTTGAGAAGAAAGAGATTTGTACTGTAAGTACTGTATACATGGGTGAGACAGGAGGGTGGAAGGGTTGTTGATAGAGCACTGATGGACTATGTGGCTGTGTCCAGGCATGTAATAGGAAGATTGTAGGATGCGGGAATTTTGAGAGGGAAGAGTGGAGGTATGTCTGACCACTACCTGGTGAAGGGGAAGTTGAGAGTAGGTAAGAGATGGGTGAGAGCTGAGAGAGTTATGTGTGGCAGGGAGGTTTTGAAAGTAAGTAAGTTGGATAAAAGAGAGAAAATTACAGAATATCAGGAGAAACTGAAAGATGAGTGGAACGCAGTGAAAGATTAGGAGAATGGCAGTTGTTTAAGAGTGCTGTGGTGGGGCATGCGAAAGAGGTGTGTGGTGTGAGACAAGTGGGTGGTGGTGTAAGAAAGGGAAGTGAATGGTGGTGCGGGGAAGTAAGTATGGTTGTGGCTAAGAAGAGACGTGCATATGAAGTGTGGCTGCAGAGGAAGGATGAGGTGTCATACGGGAGGTATAAGGAAAAGGGTAATAGGGCAAGAAGGGCTGTGCGTGATGCTAAAGTGGCAACAGATGAGAGATGGGGTACGCAGTTGACTGAGAATTTTCAACAGAATAAGAAAATGTTTTGGTAGGAGATGAAAACGGTGCGAAAGGAAGAGTCCGGAAGGAAGTGTGGGTAAAAGCAGAGGATGGAAGGATGTTAACCGAGATGGATGCAGCAAAAGAAGAGATGGGCGGAGTATTCTGAAAGACTGTTAAATGTACAGTGCTCGTCAGAAGTATCGAGCGCCCTACATCCCTCCTAAGAAACAAACATTTCAACATTGAAAAAACATATAAATAATGCATTTTATTTAACTTTAGTGCTTCGTAGGGTATCCTTTACGCTTCTTCACGGACCTGAGACGTCGTGGAAGTGAAAGGGCGAGGTTCCTCAGGTGCTGGAGGGGTATTTTGTCCCAGGAGTCACAAATGGCTGCTTCCAGCTTAAGCAGAGAGCTCACGTCCTTCCCTTGGAGATTCTTCTTTACAAGGTACCAGAGGTTTTCAATCCGGTTGAGGTCTGGGCTATTTCCTGGCCAGTCTTTCATGAATGATACCTCGCAGTCACGAAGCCAACTGGTGACCGATTTGGCCTTGTGAGCAGGCGCACCGTCCTGCTGAAACACTCGTGCACCTGTGAGCTCGAAGGAGTCTGGTAAATGATCACACAGAAGCTCCAGGTAAACATCCTGATTCACTCTAATGTTCTTGGGAAGCACAACAAGCTTCCCCAAACCTTGACCAGAAAAACAACCCCATACCATGAGTGAATCAGGATGTTTAACTGTGCTTTCAACATACCGTGGGTCAAGTGGGTCACTAACTTTGCGCCGGTACACACGTGCTCCTCTGTTACAGGTGACAAAAAACGTTGCCTCATCAAACCACAACACTGACAACCATTGCTCCTCACCCCAGTTAAGATATTTGTTAGCAAAGGCAAGCCTAAGAAGTCGCTGGTTTTTTGTGAGCAGAGGCTTTCTCACAGGCCTGTGACTTGTGTAACCAAGTTCATGGACCCTTCGAGGCATTGTGCGCACAGACACCTCACCAAACACTTCCGGGTTGCTCTCCTTTATTTTCCTTGCACTCACATGAGAATTAAACTCCACTGCACGTTTTAAAACATTAACGGACCTTGGGGAAGCTTTCCTAGGCCTACCAAACCACGGTTTCTTTGTGGGAACGTCACCACTGTTTTCCAACTGAAACCGAGCGCACCACCTACACACTGTTGATCGAGCCACCCCAACCAATTCACTAATTTCCTTTGTTTGGTGGCCTGCCTCCTTTACAGCAATGATCTGGGATGTGATTTCACTTGATAGTTCACGGGTAGGTGCCATAACAGTGTGGCAAAAGCCAAAACACTGCGGGACACTCGGTAAAAAAGGGCGCAAAAAGAGAGGGAGATGCGGCGGAGTTCCTCTCTCTCAGGCAGCCCGTGGGCAACTGAGGCGGGAACCAACTAGCGCGTCGGAAGGCCTCAGGCTACCGTGACGTCATGCTAGCGCTGCAAACTTCTGGCTCAATTTTTACTACCAAAAACAGGTGATTCTTTTTTGGCTATAAGTATTGCGCGCCCGGCGGTAGGCACTCGATAATTTTGACGAGTACTGTAGATGAAGAAAGGGAGGCTGAGATTGTGACAAATGGAGGAGTGCAAGGAATAAATGTGTTGGGAGAGTTGAATGATTCTTTGATCATGATGGAGGAAGTGCAGGAGGCAGTAAAGGAGATGTAAACAGGGAAAGCTGCAGGTATGGATGGGTGTGCTGTAGAATGCCTGAAAGGTGGTGGAGCAACTGTAGTTGGCCAGTTAGTAAGATTGTTGAATGTGTGTTTTGTGAAAGGTATGGTGCCAGCTCACTGGGCAAGTGCTTGTGTGGTTCCACTGTATAAAGGTAAGAGTGATAAGTATGAATGTACTAGCTTTAGGGGTATAAATCTGTTGAGTGCTGTAGGTATGGTGTATGGTAGAGTGTTAATTAAGAGAGTTAGAGAGGGTACAGAGGGAGTGATTGGTGATGAGCATTGTGGCTTTAGGAGAGGGAGAGGATACGTGGATCAGGTGTTTGCTGTGAGACAGATGTGTGAAAAGTATTTAGCAAAAGGTATCGATGTGTTTTGGGCATTCATGGATTTAGAGAAAGCTTATGACAGAATTGATAGGAAGGCATTGTGGACTGTTTCAAGATTGTATGGACTGGATGGTAGGTTGCTAAAAGGAGTGAAAAGTTTTATGTAAATAGTAAAACATGTGTAAGAGTGGGAAATACTGTGAGTGACTGGTTTCCCGTGAGAGTGGGGCTGTAGCAGGGATGTGTGATGTCGCCTTGGTTGTTTAATACTTATATGGATGGTATTGTATGGGAGGTGAATGCAAGAGTGTTAGGTGGAGGTCTGAGTCTGGTGAATATTGATGGTAGAGAGTGAAATCTGAAGCAGCTGCTGTTTGCGGATGATACTGCACTGGTGGCTGATTCAGAGGAGAGATTGAGACAGTTGGTGGAGGAGTTTGGAAGGGTGTGTGAAAGGAGGAAATTGAAAGTAAATAAGAATAAGAGTAAAGTGATGAAGTGTACGAGGACGGTAGATGGTAGGAGGATGAATACAGTTTTGAATGGTGAATTGCTTGAGGAGGTAGAGTATTTGAAGTATTTAGGGTCACATGTTGCTGTGGATGGAAGAATTGATGCAGAAGTGAAGTTGAGAGTGAATGAAGTAGGAAAGGTGCTGGGAGGAATGAAAAGTGTTTAGATGTAGTCCACTTAGAATGGATGTAAAAAGAAGGCTGTATGAGGCTGTTGTGGTACCGACTGCATAAAGGGGGGGCTGAAACATGGAATATGGGTGTAGCAGAAAGGAAAAGTTTCAATGTAATGGAGGTGACGTGTCTGAGGAGTATGTGTGCAGTGACACGTATGGATCGAGTGAGAAATAATGAAGTGCGAAGGAGAACTGGATTTGTGTGGGAGATGACTGATCGAGTTGAGCAGAGAGTGTTGCGATGGTTTGGGCATAAGGAGAGAATGGATAATAAGCGAATGGTGAAAAAGATAACTAGATCTGATGTGAGAGGTGTAAGGCTGAGAGGAAGACCACGAACAGGATGGATGGACAGTGTGAAGAGAGCGCTGGATGCGAGAGGGATGTCTGTTGAGCAAGGAAGAGTGGCTGTGTGTGACAGAAATGACTGGAGAGAAATTGTGAATGAATAAATGATGACACAGCCCTGCGGGGATATTCTCCCACATTTGGTCTGATCAGCTGATCAGGTCAGGTGTGGGTAAATGGGTGGGTCCATTATGATGTGGCAGGGGTAAACCAGCCCTGTTGTCAGGCCCTCCTGCAGATGTCACTGATTGCAATGTGCAGTTAACCCTCATGTAGTGTGGTGCAGTGAGGCTCTGTCCCTTCTCCCCTTGGGGCTATGATGCGAATTAATGTGTCTGAGTGGATGAGTAAATTGGGAGTGTGTCGTCCTGTCTCGGCTACCTCCCTTTCCTTGGGGTAAGCAACCTAGGTGTGTGTGTGTATATATATATATATATATATATATATATATATATATATGCTGTGGTAGGTGGGGGCACTCACCATCCACTCACTCAATGTAGTGCTGCTCTCGGGTGTCTGCCCTGTCCTCTCCTCCATCCTTCTTTCCTTCCATCTTCTATCTTTCTTTCCTCTGCCCTGTCCTCTCCTCCATCCTTCTTTCCTTCCATCTTCTACGTAGGATTGAACGATGGATGGATGGATGGATGGATGGATGGATGGATGTATACATACACACACACACATATATATATATTGTTACGGTTTGCGCCAGCCCGGGGCTATTACAAAAAGACAACAAGTCAGCCTTAGATGATCGGCCTCCACTGCGTTGCAAAAATAACACAGACCCCGGCACTGACACTCCGCAAACTAGAGAAAAAACTGCGCAACGGAAAAGTACTTATTTAAGAACGCAACACTCTGTACTTTGGTAATAAAACGGAACAGCCTACCTATAGATCTAGCCTACTATCGTCACTACCGGAAGTAATACCGCCCGAGACAGCCTACAGGAACACCTCCCACTTACTTCCGGTGGTGACGACTTTCTACTTAACCCGTGTCCAAGGGGGAACGCAGTTAGTAGCTCACGATGGTTCTCACTAGCCTTGAGCAAAGAGATGGGATTAACTGTGTAGGGGTTAGGGGTGTGTGTGTGTATGTACGTGTGTTGGGGAACGTTAACAAAGGCAGCGAGAAGACCACGGTGAGCCAAACTGGCCCTCCAAAGACAACACGGTTACAAAAACAAAATAACTACTTCCCTCAGTCAGCAACAAAAGAATAAAAATAAACTTAAATGAAAACGCCAGCTCGGCATAAAAATGACTGGGGAGAGAGAGAGTGTGCACACACGCACGATACGGAAGCTAGCTGGGAAGAGACTGGCCTACTGCTAGGCTCGTGTTCAGCCAAGCGCGAACGCATGAATCAAATTAATTAATAAGAACTTAAATTTGTGCCCCTCTCTCTCTACAATAAATTGGTACTTCTAATGCAAGCAAAACATCATTAAATATACTGGTAGCTCACATAAGACAATCAAAATAATCAAATGCATTCTCAGCATGGTATTAAATAAAATTGCCCTCAGTGGCAGGAACGAAAGAAACAAAAGAACTTGTAGCACTCGCTAATATAAACTCCGCGAATGACACGGATACATACTGCATAATCCCCCTAGCCCAGCTGTAACGGCTGCATCCGTGGGAACGGAAAGGCGGACAGCGTAACACGCCCTTCCCCAAGGGAAAATTTTGAGCCCTGGATCAAAATTTTCGAATCAAGACCCTGACCCCTCCCTGGATAAACAATCAGCAATTACGTTATCAATCCCCTTAATATGCCTAACTTCTAAATTGTACTCCTGCAAAAGCAAACTCCAGCGGGTCAAATGCTGGTTCTTGAATTTAAACTTGTTCAAAAACTGCAGGGGATGATGGTCTGAATAAATCTTGATCACAGGGCCAAAAGGGGGCAGGTAGACAGCAAAGTGTTGCAGGGCCAGGATAATCGCTAATAACTCCTGCTCTATGACGGAATAGTTCTTCTGGGCTCTATTAAACTTCTTTGAGAAGTATGATATGGGATGTTCAACCTGGCCCTCATCCGGCTGCATCAACACTGCTCCTACCCCTACTCGGCTAGCATCAACTGCCAGCACAAAAGATCTGTCAAAATCTGGTGCACGCAATATAGGGTGGTGGCACAGCAGAGACACAGTAGTAAAAGCTTGCTCACACTCGGCTGTCCACTGCCACTTCTTATCCTTGCGCAATAAGTCAGTAAGAGGGGCAAGCACTGTGGAGTAATTCCCAATAAATCGTCTGTAATAGCCGATCATGCCCAAAAATCGCTGGAGGGCACGGCAACACTGGGGTGCTGCAAAGTTGGAAATGGCATCCACCTTAGCCCGAGGTGGAGCCACTTGCCCATGTCCTACAACAAATCCAAGGTACTGGACCTTAGCACGTACGAACTTGCACTTGTCTAAGTTGACTACTAAGCCAGCTTCCTCCAACCGCTTAATGAGCATTTCCACATGATCAAGGTGCTCCTCCCACTTGGTGTCATACACAATGACATCATCGATGTAAACGACACAATTAGGTATGCCATCCACCACTTTATCCATAAGCCTCTGGAAAGTGGCTGGAGCATTCTTCAATCCATAAGGCATCACCTGGCACTGATATACTGCACCACTGACAACAAAGCTAGCCACTTGTTTAGCCCGTTCCGTCAGCGGGACCTGCCAGTATCCTTTTACTAAGTCAAGCTTGGTGATATAAGTGGCATTTCCCACCTTGTCCACGGAGTCATCGACCCGAGGCAAGGGATAAGCATCGGTCTTAGACAGTGAGTTAACCTTCCGGAAGTCCACACACAACCTAACCTTCCCATCTGGCTTCGGCTGCAAGGTAACTGGTGAACTCCACTCACTGAAACTCCTCCTGATCAATCCATGGTCCAACATATACTTGATCTCATTATCGAGAGCTTTCTGTCTGATAGGGTTGATGCGGTAGGGAGCTAATTTTACAGGCTTACTATCCCCAACATCAATGTCATGAGTAGCCCAAGTTGTCAATCCCGGTGAATCTCCAAAAACTTTCGGATGTTTCCATAATCTGTTGCAGAGCTCTCCTCGCTTTACTGGATCAAGGTGTCGCAATTTCTCCACCAGAGCTGCATAACCATTGCCCTCCCATAGGTCAGCTGGTAACATCTCACCACGACTAAACACTTCCTCCTGCTCCTCCAACTCACTACCAACCACCAAAACTACAGGAGCGCTCTTATCCCTGGTTCCCTCAACGTCCACTCCAAAGTCACCTTCCAGGAACTGTGGCTGTAACCCTGGTCCACCACTCACATCACCGGCACCAACAGCTCCCTCCACAGCACGTTCCCTTGATGCCACGTCCTCCCTTCCCCGTCCTTCACATCCCAGGTGAGAGACATCAGCAGTCATCCCACAATGAGAATCAACTGGGCGGTAGTATGGCTTCAACATATTAATGTGGCACAACTGAGTACTCTTCCGCCTGTCTGGGGTAACAATTAGATAGTCAAGTTCCCCAACTTTCTTCTTCACAATATAAGGACCACTGAATCTAGCTGCCAGAGGTTTTCCTTGCATGGGCAGCAGTGCCAAAACTTCATCTCCTTGCTTAAACTCACGACTTCTGACCTTCTTATCATAATGAGCCTTCATTTTCGCTTGAGCCCCGATTAGATGGTCACGGGCAAGCTCTAAAGCGCAATGCAGTCTCTCCCGAGTGCGGCAGACATAGTCAAGCATGGATTCCTGGTTGCCAGATTTGTTGTTACTCCAGGCCTCTCGCACCACATCCAAAGGACCACGAACTCTGTGCCCAAACACTAACTCATTGGGTGAAAACCCTAACGACTCAGTTGGTACCTCTCTCACTGCAAACATAACAAAGGGTACCGCTAGGTCCCAATCCTTTCCACTATCATAGCAGAAGGTGCGCAGCATGGTCTTTAAGGTCTGATGATGCCTCTCCAGGGCACCTTGTGACTGCGGATGGTAGGCACTGGACAAAATGTGTTTGATGCCCAACTCTGTCATTGTCTGCTTAAACAAATTAGATGTAAAATTCACTCCACGGTCTGACTGCAACTCCTTGGGCAGGCCAAAATGAGTAAAGAACAGGATAAGTTGCTTGACTACTGACTTCGCCTGCATGCTTCTGATTGGTATAGCCTCTGGGTATCGCGTTGTAACATCCATTATGGTTAACAAATACTTGTTTCCAGCAGAAGTAGGAGGTAAAGGGCCCACGATATCAATGATTACCCGGGTAAACGGAGGTTCAACTGCAGGAGTGGGAGTCAAAGGGGCCACAGGAAGAACTTGATTAGGCTTGCCCACTATCTGACACGTGTGACAGCTCTTGATGTACGCAGCAACTTGTCCCGGCATACTTGGCCACCAAAAATTATATCTTAAGCGCTGCACTGTTTTTCTGTTTCCCAAGTGACCTGCTAAAGGTCCCTCATGTGCTAACTGTATTAACGGCACCCTATACTGCACAGGCACCACCACCTGCACTAACTCACCCACTCCTCCATCCACCGTGGCGCCAGTGGCGTCCATCGGCGATGTAAAACATTGTCTTTAATCAGGAACTCCTCCTTACCACACTCCATACTTCTTTCTTCCCCTACTAGAGCAAACAAGGGCTTTAATGTTACATCCTCCTGTTGCTTCACCCTCAATTCTGCTGATCCAACACCCGCCAGCTCTACTGAGGACTGAGATAAGGGGCTGGCCGGGACACTGGATTGCGAAGGGCGATCAATCTCAGCGTCACCTCTAATACACTCGACAGGGGGAGGAATGTCAGACTCCACACTGACATCATCACCTCTACCCTCAACAGAGGCACTCTGTTCCTCAGGCGCGTTTGACGGTGGTCCTGCATCCCCGCAGTCGACCCCAGCGTCCTGAAATTCTTCTAATTCAGTCGGTGGGCTGGGTTCAGTCTCCACACAGACACACTCAGCACCACCTCTAGTGTCCTGAGTGGGAAGTGGGGCGGCGCCCATGCACGCATTCCCACTCTCCTCACCCACTACAGCAACACTCTGCTCACTAGGTTCCTCCATTGGTGGCCCTGCCTCATCACAGTCGACCCCAAGAACCTGTGACTTCACCAGTTCTTCCTCCCGGGCTGCAACCTGTGCCATAGATCGTGTAATTGCACAGACCGGGAACATGGCTTCCACTTCTGCATCAACTTCAATACCAATTTCTGGGGCGTCAAAACACTTCTCTGCCACAACAACTGGTGGGGGAAGAGATGGAAATACTTTCTCCCCAGCCAGGTCGTTCCCCAGCAGAAAATCAATCCCCTCTACTGGCATTACATCAGCAACAGCTACTTGAGCTGCAGCCTGAACAATGGGGCAATCGAGTTCCACATGAACATAATCATAGTATTCATCTGAGTTCATGCCCCTACACAGCACATACTTCCCTGAGTTTACAGGCCCTCCAGTCACGTTTCTGCACACAGACTGTTGTGCACAGGTATCACGAGCCACAGTAACTGGATAACTGATCCCATGAATTTTCACTGTGCCGTGACACATAAAAGGTTTACACCAGTCTAGGGACGATTTCTGAGGCAGTTCATCCGGAGGTGGCGTAGCATGTTGGGTAACTTTTTCAGCCTGAGCTGGCAGCGAGCACAGCCGGCTACACTCCAGCTTTCCACAGACTTCCCCCTCACCGTTACCACTCTCCCAACTCCTCTCGTTCACCTGACTCGAACCTATAACTAGTGCCACTGGTTTGGCATTTTGGGAGGCCTTCCACTTAGGACAGTTAGGCTTGATGTGCCCACTCTGTTTGCAAAAGTAACAAACTAGCTTCGAACTGGATACAGGGCTCTTTCTCCCTGCATTCTTTTTCTCCTCTGTACTTCCCTTGGACTGATTCACGGAGATTTATCCCAGGCAGGGCCACTCACAGTCCTCTCCCTGGAATACTGAAAATTAGCATACTTGACCCCCATACTCCGCAAGGCAAACACCCGGTCATCAGCCCACGTCGCTGCTTCCTTCAAGGTCTTAAATCTCTTCTCCCTAATTTTAACACCAATTTCTTTGTCAGCCATGTTAGTAAAATGTTCCATCAAAAACAGTTCACGCACCTCGTTATACGAAGTGGCGCTCTCACTCAGCAACCACTCGTCTAACCTCTCCTCCAGATACCTAGC
This sequence comes from Coenobita brevimanus, assembly GCF_032717465.1. Lineage (NCBI taxonomy): Eukaryota > Metazoa > Arthropoda > Malacostraca > Decapoda > Coenobitidae > Coenobita > Coenobita brevimanus. Next base: position 35,664,927 of record NC_137063.1, read on the forward strand.
GTAGGCCATATAGGTGTCAGCAGGCCTTTTCCGAGCACCACGGAACAACAACCGATAAGCCTCTGGTCTAAGTTCATATGCCTTCAGGATGGCTGTTTTAAATTCATCATAATCATCTACATCCTCAGGGCTCAACCTATTATACACTTCCAAGGCTTTTCCCTTCAGCACATTAGATACCAACCCCACCCAGCGCTGCCTTGGCCACTCAAACTCCCTAGCCTTCTTTTCAAATCTAACAAACCATTCTGTCACCTTCAACTCATCAAATGCTGGCACTAATTTTAGACTCCTTGAGAACCAACTCTCCCTATCCTCTGCACGGCCTGAGGTTTGGGTATCTGAAGTTGGTCTATTAGCAGTCAGCTCCAAGCGAGTCTTCTCCAGCTCAAATCGCATTTTTCACGCTGCAACTCCATCTCCCTCTCTTCTTTTGCACGCTGCATTTCCCTCTCTTCTTTTTCACGCTGCATCTCCCTCTCTTCTTTTGCACGCTGCATTTCCATCTCCAACTTTTTCAACTCCAACTGCAACTGAGCCTCCGGTGACAAGGCTCCAGGGTATATGGGAGTGGAATGAACAACTCAGGAAAGCACTAGACATACCTGGGGGAACTGCTCTAAACTGGCTCGGCGGCATCATAGATGGTAATAGTGGGGTAGCGAAACGAGGCATTTCAGCACCATAGTCAAACTCAGGGCTCACACGGGGAGTACCTTTGCTATGTGCCTCTCGTTGTTCCATATCCACAGGTGACTCAGCACGTACGCGATCTGGTGTAGACACGCGTGACTCCATGGCGACAAATCAATGGCTGTACTAAATAATGAAATACTAATGCTGACTGAGAAACTACAAAACACATCAACTTCACCTCAAAGCACAGAGAATGCCAAGGTAACGATATCCTAGCAAGAAGAAGGCACTGTTAGGATATCCTGATGCGAGGTCGCCACTGTTACGGTTTGCGCCAGCCCGGGGCTATTACAAAAAGACAACAAGTCAGCCTTAGATGATCGGCCTCCACTGCGTTGCAAAAATAACACAGACCCCGGCACTGACACTCCGCAAACTAGAGAAAAAACTGCGCAACGGAAAAGTACTTATTTAAGAACGCAACACTCTGTACTTTGGTAATAAAACGGAACAGCCTACCTATAGATCTAGCCTACTATCGTCACTACCGGAAGTAATACCGCCCGAGACAGCCTACAGGAACACCTCCCACTTACTTCCGGTGGTGACGACTTTCTACTTAACCCGTGTCCAAGGGGGAACGCAGTTAGTAGCTCACGATGGTTCTCACTAGCCTTGAGCAAAGAGATGGGATTAACTGTGTAGGGGTTAGGGGTGTGTGTGTGTATGTACGTGTGTTGGGGAACGTTAACAAAGGCAGCGAGAAGACCACGGTGAGCCAAACTGGCCCTCCAAAGACAACACGGTTACAAAAACAAAATAACTACTTCCCTCAGTCAGCAACAAAAGAATAAAAATAAACTTAAATGAAAACGCCAGCTCGGCATAAAAATGACTGGGGAGAGAGAGAGTGTGCACACACGCACGATACGGAAGCTAGCTGGGAAGAGACTGGCCTACTGCTAGGCTCGTGTTCAGCCAAGCGCGAACGCATGAATCAAATTAATTAATAAGAACTTAAATTCGTGCCCCTCTCTCTCTACAATAAATTGGTACTTCTAATGCAAGCAAAACATCATTAAATATACTGGTAGCTCACATAAGACAATCAAAATAATCAAATGCATTCTCAGCATGGTATTAAATAAAATTGCCCTCAGTGGCAGGAACGAAAGAAACAAAAGAACTTGTAGCACTCGCTAATATAAACTCCGCGAATGACACGGATACATACTGCGTAATCCCCCTAGCCCAGCTGTAACGGCTGCATCCGTGGGAACGGAAAGGCGGACAGCGTAACAATATATATATATATATATATATATATATATATATATACGTGTATATATATATATATATATATATATATGTGTGTGTGTGTGACCCTAGTCATCCGCGGGGATTAGGTTCCAGAGACCTCTGCGGAAGACAAATTTCGCGGATACTCAAGTCATCATCACAAAATGGCATATTATTTCCACATAAGCTAAGCACATCCCTGAAAAAGTAAAAATATACTTTAAAATATTACAAATACAGTTTAACACTCACCAAAAGACTGTGTGTTCTCTTCATAACCTTCACACAATGATGACAATAGCTGTATGATGATGATGATTGCTGTATAGATGACGATGACTGCTGTATGATGATGATGATTGCTGTATAGATGACGATGATTGCTGTATGATGACAATGATGATTGTAGTGAAGTTCCTACAGTGCCAGTGTGGTGAGGCAATGAGATGTGTGGCGGCAATGTAGGTTAGCTGTGAGTCTAGTCTGACCCTTCTGACAGGATGCCAGATAACACTTTACTCTCTCTCTATGGCTTAGAAGGTATTGCTTTTATTCTTCACTTGTTTCTTGGGAGCCATTTTTCACTTACACAATGAAGTACAGTAGAGTTGTAAACACAAGAAGGGCGACGACGACGTAAGTATCGAACTGATTGGTGTTTACAATAAGACTGGCGGAGTGGTGGAAATGCCTGTGGGTGCAGGTATCCTAACTATAGCAAAAAAAGAAGTGCACATTGTGTGCCAATTTCAAATTAAGTTACGGTGTATAGTACAGTATTAAAATAAGTTTCATCCGCGGAAACTTAAATCCGTGGATGCAAATTCCGCGGACAAATAGGGTCTACTGTATGTATATGTATGTATGTGTGTGTGTGAATATATATATATATATATATATATATATATATATATATATATATATATATACATACATACATACATACAGTACAATCCCAGTTAACCGGGTGGCTTGGGGAATTTACCTTCCCGGTTACAGATTTTTCCCGTATTTCTGATTTTCAAGTCAAATCTATACAAAGGCTATCACAGCAGTAAATACAGTTCAGGTACTCACCAGTCACATTAGGGGTTACACTAAGAGATTCCGCCTGAAAAACTGCCTTGTAAACACACACCATGGTCATAACGCACGTGCGTGCAATGTCTAGCAATTTGCAATACTGCAAATTGCACCAGTCCATTGTTTACCGAATTACTGTATTCATTATATGTACTGTACTCATAAAAATTGAAAAATAAAATAAAGAAATAAAAGCTTGAACATTTATTAGTGAACTGATGATGTGTTACGACTGCACTGTAGAATTATCAAGACACCTGTGCCCCAACGTGAGTTTTGTTTACGTTTCTGACCCCGACTGTTCTTCTTCCCCACCTGACCTCCATCACTCCACCCCTCACCCGCCACTCAGCTGTTTTGCAGAAAATAAAATAAATGATGTACATATGAAATGCAGGCATATTATTTATTTTTTTTTTTTCCAACAAAGTAAACTTTCATTCCTATTAACATTTATATTCAGCCATTAGTGTTTTATAATGTTCACCTTTTTCAAGTCTGTTGCACATGTCCAGCTTCTGTTTCAAGGTAAGCACGATACGCTTACGTTTAGTTTGCACTTTAGGCATTTTGGAGTGTACAAATTACCGTCTATCAGAGGAACACAATAGCAAGAGAGCTTGTTTACTGTCTGGTGGCAAAAAGCAGACGGGTGATTTTTGGAGGGTGTGGAGGATGACTGAATTCAAGTAGGGGCAAGAGGGGTAGAGGAGGGGTGGTTAAGAGGATTTGCTAGGGATTTATATTAGCCAGAAATGCCTTCACCTCGCTTTGTCTGACTTCACCAAGCCTTGCGTGACAGGATCAAACGGCGGCTTGGTGGTCCATTCAAATTGGCACACAGTTATAACTTACTGGCATTTTTAACAGCCCTTGAATTTTCCCGTTTTTCTGAGTATTCCATTTGTCTGGATACCGGATATATATATATATTATATATTAGTATATATATATATATATATATATATATATATATTCCTCTCTTTGAAAGTTGGGTTGAAACAGGGATGTGTCATGTCTCCATGGTTGTTCAATCTGTACATGGATGGGGTAATAAAAGAGGTACAACGTAGGGTAGTGGATGTTGGAGTGGCCCTGGTGAGAGAGGATAGAGTTTGGAAACTCCCTGTACTGTTGTTTGCAGATGATACTGTGTTGTTGAGTGAAGACGAAGGGGAGCTGCAAGGCTTGGTGGATGAGTTTGGGAGAGTGTGTAAGAAAAGGAATCTAAAGGTGAATGTAGGGAAGAGTAAAGTGATGGTCTTTGAGAGAGGTGAAGTCAGTGAATGTACAGCAAGGTTGGATGGCGAGGAATTGGAAAATGTGAGTACGTTTAAGCACTTGGGTAGTGTGA